>NC_133398.1:59341318-59644349 GCF_047511655.1 Castor canadensis
GACACCATCAACAGCCATAGTAAGGTAGCAGGATATAAAATCAACATAGAAAAATCATTAGCATTTCTACACACTAATAATGAACAAACTGAAAAAGAATATATGAAAACAATTCTACTTACAATAGCCTCAAAAAAAATCAAATACCTAGGTATAAACTTAACAAAGGATGTGAATGTCCTCTATAAGGAAATCATAAACTTCTGAAGAAACAGATTGAGGAAGACTATAAAAAGTGGAGAGATCTCCCATGCTCATGGATTGGTAGAATCAACATAGTAAAAATGTCTATACTTCTAAAAGCAATCTACATGTTTAATGCAATTCTCATCAAAATCCTAATGATATTCATCAAAGAGATTGAAAATTCAACCATTAAATTTATTTGGAAACACAAGAGGCCACGAATAGCCACAGCAATACTCAGCAAAAAGAACAATGCTGGAGGTATCACAACACCCAACTTCAAATTATATTATAAAGCGATAGCAATAAAAATAGTATGGTACTGGCACAAAAACAGACATGAAGACCAGTGGAACAGAATAGAGGACCAGATATGAAGCCACACAACTATAACCAACTTATCTTTGACAAAGGAGCTAAAAATATTCGATGGAGAAAAGACACTACTGGGAAGACTGGTTAGCAGTCTGCAAAAAACTGAAACTACATCCATGTTTGCCACCATATACCAATATTAACTCAAAATGGATCATGGATCTTAATATTAGACCCCAAACTGTAAAGTTGGTACAGGAAAGAGGAAATTCTGTGGAACTAATAGGTGTAGGCAAGGACTTTCTCAATGGAACCCCAGCAGCTCAGCAACTAAGAGATAGCATAGATAAATGGGATTTCATAAAACTAAAAAGCTTCTGCTCAACAAAAGAAATGGTCTCTAAACTGAAAAGACCACCCACAGAGTGGGAGTAAATATTTGCCAGCTACATATCAAAGGACTAATAACCAGAATATATAGGGAACTCAAAAATCTAAATTCTCCCAAAATTAATGAATCAATAAAGAAATGGGCAACTGAACTAAACTGAACTTTCTCAAAACAAGAATTCAAATGGCCAAAAAAACACATGAAAAAATGCTCACCATCTCTAGCCATAAAAGAAATGCAAATTAAAACCATACTAAGATTCCACCTTACACCTGTTAGAATAACCATGATTAGCAACACCATTAATGACAGGTGTTGAAAAGCATGTGGGGAAAAAGGAACCCTTTTACACTGCTGGTGGGAACATAAACTAGTACAACCACTCTGGAAAAAAATTTGGAGGCTTCTTAAAAATCTAAACATAGATCTACCATATGATCCAGCAATACCATTCTTAGGCATATACCCAAAAGAATTTGTCTCAGATTACTCCATAGCCACCTGCACACCCATGTTTATTGCAACTCTATTCACAATAGCAAAGTTATGGAAACAGCCAAAGTGCCCCACTACTGATGAATGGATTAAGAAAATGTGGTATTTATACACAATGGAAATTTATGCAGCCACGAAGAAGAATGAAATCTTATCATTCGCAAATAAATGGATGAAACTGGAGAACATCATTCTGAGCAGGGTTAGCCTGGCCAAAAAGACCAAAAATCATATGTTCTCCCTCATATGTGGACATTAGATCAAGGGTAAACACAACAAGGGGATTGGACTTTGATCACATGATAAAGTGAGAGTACACAAGGAAGGTATGAGGATAGGTAAGACACCCAAAAAAACTAGATAGCATTTGTTGCCCTCAATGCAGAGAAACAAATGCAGATACTTTAAAGTGACAGAGGACAATAGGAGAAGGGGACCAGGAACTAGAGAAAAGGTTAGTTCCAGAAGAATTAATTTAGAAGGTAACACACATGCACAGGAAAGCAATGCAAGTCAACCCCCTGTATAGCTATCCTTATCTCAAATAGCAAAAACCCTTGATCCTACCTATTATAGCTTATACTCTCTCTTCAACAAAATTACAGATAAGGGCAAAATAGTTTCTGCCTAGTAGCGAGGGGGTCAAGGGGGAAAGAGAGGGGTGGGTTAGGTAAGGGAGGGGACAGGGGGAAGGGGTGAGAAATGATTCAAACATTGTATGCACATATGAATAAAACAAAAAGCAAAACAAAACAAAAAAAAGTGAAACCAAGAAGTTAAGTAGATTAGTAGAGATTCTGAAATTAATATATACTGAGTCTTCCATTAGAGAGACAACTTTTTGGCTACAAATATGATGGTTTTTCTACAATATTATAATGACTTACTAATATCTGTCACAGTTAATACCTTTTCAATCACTTATTTTACATAAAATTTAATTTAAGGTATAATAAATAATATACAATCTATTTCTGGAACACATATGAGTACAAAAATGTATTAGATGGAATTTCCAGAAAGGAATTGTTTGCATAGAGTATATGAGTTTAAATTCGGATAATATTAGAATAAAATATTACAAAAAATTAGCCAAACAAATAACTTAAAAATATTGAAATCAGTATGATTGTTTATGTTTCTATTTGAACAGTTGAAAACCACAGGGAAATGAAAACCATGGGGAATGAGACTGTATGTTTTGAAGACATGTGCAATAAAGACAAACTGTAATTTGAACTTCTATAAAACCAGTGCAAATTCAAGTTATAAAAGTGTACTTCAGAACTTAAGGCTTTAATAGTAAAATATTTGGAAATAATTCACAAAGTGAAAACTAGTTTCTACACAGTTTTATTATGATTTCTATTTCACAGAAATGAGTTATTGGGGGAATACTTCATTTTATGAAGAAAAGTTTTAGGGCAGATAGACCATTCTAAAAACCCTCATCTGAACTATGAAGATAAATGCTTTAAGAAGTGTCCTTTGTCTACTTTAAATAGACCATTGGTTTTTATTATTTCTGTATTATTGAATTTTATACTATTTTATGCCTTACATTAGTCTTAGAGGCAGAGAGGAGAGTCAAAGTACCAAGCATTTTATATTTATTCTTCCAAAGAGTCTTGTGCACATTGCAGATTGATATATTTGCAGTTTACTGTGACAAACTCAGTCCAGCATAGGAGATTCACATTATGTTCTTTTCATATTTTATACCATCATCAACAGTAAAGTGCTGCTCAATAGTTTGTTGCTGACACATGAGATCAGCTCATTCACCAGCCAATCTATATGCTGAATGTATCAATGTAAGCAAATGTAAGTCAAGAATGTGGCTGGGTGTGCACCAACTGTATTAGGTTATGTGAAAACTTCATATTTGCAAGAATATATCTGAAGATTTCAGATTATTTTCCTAGTGCAGGGGAAATGAGGAACAATGAATTCTTCCCAGAATACTGATTTCTTCAGTCCTCATTCATCAAAATAGTGTACAGAGAAGATTTATGCAGAAAGAATTTGCAAGCCATTATGTGATGGGCTTTAGAAGAACCACACAGTTACAGAGATCATTTTTCCTAATTCTATTTTATCTTTTTGTGTGTGTGTGCCACAGCATATCTTCATGAGCACAATAATTCCAGCTAGGCTTAATTATCATTGAAATTAAATATCTATTAATTACGTGGAAAACTCAGACCAAGTACTTTACTTTATTTCCTTACCCTACTTACTTAAAGGATAAAATACCTCTAAAATAAAGTAGATTTTGGAGTTGGAGTAGAGAACAAATTGAGTTTTAGTGAATTCCTTTTTTCACAGAAAAGTAGCTTATAGTAAAGATTTGAGGCTGCAAATGGATATGTGTGCTTGTAGTTATGACAGCTGTCTTGTGGTTAAAGCAATAGACAGAAATCAACTGTGTGGGTTATAGAATGAGAAGAAAACAGAGGAAACAAAAAATCCAAATGAAACACTAATTTATGGTGGAAAATCAAGGAAGAAAATTTTGCATTCAGTCTGAGATAGATAGGCTTAAAAACCAGTAGTAGTAAATTAAAATAAAAGGAAAGTAGTATAGTTGCTGGTGTTAAATACAGTCAATAAATAAAAAGATATATATGATCATTTTCTCTTTGAGATACTAGTGGAACTAATCGTTTTTGCAAAAACAGTTTAAGGATTGCTGCATTAGAAAAAATGAAATTAATGTCTACTGACTTGGGAATCAAGCTAAATGTGGATCTGATAGGTAATATGGTTTAAATAGTGATTTTTAAAATTAACTTATAAATTTTGAAATAAATATTTGAATGGAATAAACAAATTTTGAATTAGTTGCTTTGCAAAATTCATTGGAGAACAACATATCAAAAATATGTCTTGTCAATGTCAAAGATGTATGGTGATTTGGGAGAGGATGCCTATATCTAAGGGCTTTCTGTCATCTGTTGCTCTGTACAGACTAACCAGATTTAAAAGAGAGAAATATTGTGAGATTCAAATTAGGAATTAACCATAATTCCTAATAGCTGGGATAGTTAGGTCTAGAACAAAATATCATGCTTGCTTCCATAGTGTTTAGTTGATTATGGGAAGTGGCTACCCACTGAAGAACTAGTAATTATAATTTTCACTTACTTTTAGGTAGAAGCCATGTGTATTATTTCCAGGATGAGATAAATAAGAAACAGCTGAGACTTTTTCACCTTTTCTTTTGGTATTACTTGGACTTTCACACTCAAGTTGACTTTGCTAAATTCATCACCTAAATGACTGAGTGACTTAAAATGTATAATCTCACCATGTTCATTCCACGCCAGTGTCCCTGTGATGGTATTTTGATTATAAAATATAAATTATGTTGTATGAAGGTACTGAGATTTGGGGAATTAGGTAGAGAATTAACCTAACCAGTAAAGATTTGGGGAGCTTAATAACAGATTAGATAATTTGGAGTAAGAACACAGTGATAGTTAAAAATACTCATTGCTCTATGTGAATACAAGCACATTTTGGCATAGATGAAGCACAGATCACACTGTGTAGAAGGAAAGCAAGATAAAGACATGACCAAAAGACATTTATACTAAGAAAATGGTTATCACAATTTCAAAATTCATAGTGAAAATAGATTCTCACTTATAATATTAATAATTTACAAACAAATATTGTTACACAACTTTTGTTTACCATCATATTTAGTCCTCACAGCCAAACTATAAGTCAGGAAGGATAAATATTATTTTATTTATTTCAAAGATGAGGGAATTAAGGTTTAGCACAGTCAAATAGTATTTCATTTTTAAGGTCATAGTCTTCACATGTTACAAAATCATGGTTTTTTTGTCAGTTGCACTAAGTCATACTTCAGTTGTCAGGGAGGTATAAAAGCCATGGATTGATGGCATGGGATTCATGCTGAAAGCAGAATTTAAAGTCATTAGTTGCCATCTAAACATCTGACAAGGGATTGATAACCAGAACACACAGGGAGCTCAAAAAATTAAACTCTCCAAAATTCAATGACCCAATGTCAAAATGGGCGAATAAACTGAACAGAGTTTTTTCAAAGGATGAAGTCCAAATGGCTAAAAAATACATGTAAAAATGC
This sequence comes from Castor canadensis, assembly GCF_047511655.1. Classification (NCBI taxonomy): domain Eukaryota; kingdom Metazoa; phylum Chordata; class Mammalia; order Rodentia; family Castoridae; genus Castor; species Castor canadensis. Next base: position 59,346,826 of record NC_133398.1, read on the forward strand.
TCAACATCCCTGGCCATAAAGGAAATGCAAATCAGAACCACACTAAGATTCCACCTCACTCCTGTTAGAATAGAACACCACCAACAAGAAATGTTGGTGAGGATGTGGGGAAAAAGGATCCCTCATAAACTGATGGTGGGAATGTAAATTAGTACAACTACTATTGAAAATAATGTGGAGGCTCTGCCATATGATTTAGCAATTTCACTCCTAGGGATGTTCCCAAAGGAATGTAAGTCAGATTATAATAAAGGTCCCTGCACATCTCTGCTTATTGCAGCATTTTCACAATAGCTAAGCCAAAGAAACAGACAAAATGCCCACTGCTGATGAATGGATTAAGAAAATGTGCTATTTGCATACAATGGAATTTTATTTAGTCATAAACAAGAATTAAATTTTGTCATTTGCAGGTAAATGGATGGAATTGGAGAACATCATCTTTAGTGAAGTTAGCCAGGTTCAAAAGGTCAAAAGTCTTATGTTTTCTCAAATGTATTGTTAGGACCTGGAATCCTATTCCCCCGAGAGCCAGAGAGCCAGGCGTGAATGCAATCTACAAAGCAGAGTTTATTGGGCTGGCTAACCAGGGTCGAGCTCCCACACGGACACACAGGACTGGTTAGGAAAAACACGACCCTGAGCCTCTTTAGGGGAAATCTTATATAGACCGCGGTGGCGTGCATATTTTCGTTATCAACATTGGGCAAGCAGGCAGAGCACATCTTGCGCGTACCTCACATCTTGCACGTACCTCACATCTTGCACGTACCTCCCGCTCACATTCCCCACATTCTATATGCCCTAACCGAGCCCTGCCGCATTGCTTATCTTATCTACACGGGGTGTTTGGTACTGGTTTCTCCAACAAGGGGGTTGGGGCCCGCTGAGACCTCCTATTCCTTTCATTCCCCCCTTTTCTTACGGCCTAAATTGAGGAATCATTCTCAAGGGGATGAAGAGCCTGATATTGTTGGCGGAGGACCAGAAGTTGGATAGTATTAATTTGACTTTTGACAAAAGTCATAAGTCGGTTTAGAATCCAGGGTCCTATGGTAACAAGTAATAGGATGATTATTATTGGCCCTGCCAGTGTAGATAAAAGGGTAGCCAACCATGGGGACTGGTTAAACCAAGACTTGAACCAGCTTTTTTTGGCCTCTTTTTCTCGTTTTTTTTGTTTTAGGCTCTTTTGAAGTTTAGACATGGAGTCACGAACAACTCCGGTATGGTCAGCGTAAAAACAACATTCTTTCCCTAGAGCAACACATAGTCCCCCCTTTTGGAGGAACAACAAGTCCAGACCTTGTCGGTTTTGAAGTACTACCTCAGACAGAGAAGTGAGGGATTTTTTTAGGTGGCTAATGGAGGTTTTTATTTTCTCTATATCTTTGTTTATGGCTGCACGCAGCGAAGACATCCCTTTTTGCTGGGTGGCCAAAGAAGCTATGCCAGTTTCTGCTCCTGCTAACCCTAGGCTGAGTAGGGTAGCAATAGTTACTGTGGGTATAGGTTTTCTCTTTTTTTTTTTTTAACCATTTTTGTATTTTAGTATGAATATAGACTCTCTTTTGAATGATAGAGGATGTGGGGCAGCACAGTCACTATAACACAGAATTTTTTAGAGCTGTTAAACACCTTAGTTGATAGGCATGGGGTGAGTCCAGACCGCGAGCATAGCCACCACCCATTGTCCTTTGGAATTACCCATTTAATAGCATTTTCCCAGGTAGAACTGGCGTTAATAACAGTACATAAGTCCCGTCTGTTTTTTTGGCACTTTTTTTAAGCAGGTTCCTTGGCCGCTTACCTGCTGTATGGTCAGACCTCTCTTACGGTCTCCCCAGGAACATTGAGTAGGGTTTTTCTCAGATGAGGTATCGTGAGTGGTGTTTAGCCCTATTGCCTCATAGAATGGGGGACTCACATCATAACATAACCAACAGGAGTTAGTCATGTTAGGGTTGGTGTGGTTTAACGTCAGGAAGGCAGCACTCACTAGTTCCCAGAGGGGGTCTTTAGATCCGGTCATGAGACTGGGCCTCACCAGGGGAGGGCTGGTTTTTGATGGTCTTGGAGTTGTAACATTAGCCCGGGCTATGGTTGAGGGAAGGTGATGAGCTGTGGAAGGTCGGGGAGGTGGCTTTACATAGGGTGGCCTAAGTACCTTATTAGGGCCTATTGTTAGAGTAGAGACTGGTTGTCGCACACGCCGCAAGGTAAAAAGGGCTCCTGGATGATTTGTTTTGTAGAGTCTGACTCCCCAGGATTTACCCAATTCCCAATTCGTTGTCTTTTTTCCTAAATCAGTGAAATTTATCATAATGGGATTACAATTGGGGGGAGTTGGGCATCCCTTATTTATAGGTCTAGGTTGGTGGTATGTAATGCCAGATTGAGAGACTCTACTTAATTGAATAAGGTCCCCCTGTTTGGGGGGTGTCCACCATATATCCCCTGAGCTCTCACAACCCCATGACTTACAATAATAGTCTGCGATTTCTCCACATTTTTTTTTTGTGGTTGGGTTGGGGAGCGGGACAGACATAGAAGTAACTTTGGCACAAATCCCATTGTCCCCTGCCAGTGAATAAGGCCCTTAAGTCAAAGTATAATTCTGGGAACCAGGTGCTGGGAGGGGTCACCTTGGAGGTCTGGTTAAGAATGTCTCCTGTGGATACATCTACAATCATCCAGGTCAGGTTAAAAGGTTGATGTGGATTTGTATGCCCCCAGCAAGTGGTGGACAGGGTTAGAAAAGAAGTTACCGAGGTCCAGTATGAAGTTTGAGTTTGAAAGAATTGTCCTTGTGATGGGACACCCTTCTTGTTGGCAGGAAGCCTTTCTTCATAGCTACTGGATCTGCCGGTCTGATGTGGGTGTAGTGGACCCAGGTGATAATCCCATTCTAGGAGGGCTGCGGAGCATCTGGAGTGTTCTCATTTTTTGGAGCATCCCGTATCAGCCGGAGCTTGAGTGGGTTTGTTGGATGCTTTCGTGCAGACCAATTTTTCTGTTTTTTTTCCGGAGGGTGAGCCCATCTTACATGGGAATGGTGTACCCATGTTATAATCCCGTCAACCTTGAGGGCGGTAGGGGTAGTAAACAGTACAACATAAGGTCCTTTCCATCTAGGCTCTAGGGTTTTGGACTGATGTCTTTTAACCCATACCATATCCCCCGGGACTATGCCATGCTCCGTGTTCGGGGTCCTCTCTGCAGTATGGCACGCTTGAATTAGGGGCCATATTTGTTGTTGTACTTTAGCTAAAGCCTGTAGAGTAACACGATAATTTGGGGCCAGATCACCTAGTCCCGGGCTTAAGGTCCTCTGAATGATGGGGGGTGGAGCCCCATACAGGATCTCAAAGGGAGTTAGCCCATGGACATATGGAGAGTTCCGGACTCGGAAGATGGCCAAGGGAAGGAACATCACCCAATCACCGCCAGTCTCCAGGGCCAATTTGGCTAAGATTTCCTTTAGTGTCCTATTCATCCTTTTTACTTGCCCTGAGCTCTGGCGGTTATATTCACAATGTAGCTTTTAATTGGCCCCCATAGTCTGGGCTAGTCCCTGCAGGACTTTACTAACAAAAGCCGGACCGTTATCTGACCCAATTGCCTCGGGCACCCCATATCTGGGTATGATTTCCTCTAGCAAAGCCTTTGTCACTACCTGACTTGTCTCCTTCTTTGTAGGAAAAGCCTCCACCCAGCCCGAAAAGGTATCTATGAATACCAGCAAATATTTGTACCCAAACTTTTCCGGTTTTACCTCAGTAAAATCCACTTCCCAACTTCTTCCTGGAGCCCTCCCCCGTTCCCGAGTACCTGTATGGTGCCCCTCCCTTCGTCCTGGTTTCATGACTGTGCAGCTGGCACAATCTTTTACAATTTGGCGGACTGCTATGGTCTGGTTCGGAAATCGGAGCTGCACAGATGTCAACAAGTCTAGTAATTTTCTCCGCCCCAAATGGGTGGACTTATGTAAGTTAGCCAACAGGAATCGTCTGAGTTTTTTAGGCAGAATTAACTTGCCTTTCAAGTCGCTTTTTCATCCGTCTTCCCCTTCTCTAAAGGGGGAGTGGGCTCTCATCTAAGTGAAATCCTCTGTGGAGTATTCTGGTTGGGGGGGTAGCGGAGGGAGCTCTGGGACCGGCACATCTATCGCCGCAACCATGGAAGGTTGCCCTGTCTCCATGGGAGGACTCACCATTGTTACTCTCTTTGCTTCTTGATCTGCTCTGTTGTTACCGACAGCTTCTGGCGTCTTGGCAGACTGGTGGCCTGGGACATACATCACTGCCACTGCCTTCGGTTTTTTACTGCCATTAATAGATGCTGGACTTCGGCTAGGTTCTTTAGATGTTTTTCTTCTGCTGTGCGGAATCCTCTTTTGCGATAGATGGCCCCGTGGACATGGATGGTACCGAAAGCATAGCGGCTATCGGTGTAGATATTGACTCGCTTTCCTTTTGCCCTCTCCAGGGCCTCTGCCAAGGCAATTAATTCCGCTTTTTGGGCTGATGTTCCGGGTGGGAGGGCACTGCTCCATACCATATTTTCTTCTTGGTCGACTACAGCTGCCCCTGCCCTTTGGGCTCCATCTTGGAAAAAACTGCTTCCATCCGTGTACCAGTTTAATTTGCAGCCAGACAGGGGGGTATCCTTTAGGTCAGCCCGTATCTGTGTAACTTCGGAGAGGAATTCTTTGTAGTTATGGACAGATGTCTGCAGTTCCGGGTTAGGCAACAAGGTGGCAGGGTTCAGGATTACGGGATCTGTGAATGTGATCCAAGGGGAATCCAACAAGAGCCCCTGGTAGTGGGTGAGCCTGGCATTCGTCATCCATTTCCCAGGGGGTTGTTTAAGGATTCCCTCCACCGGGTGAGGGGCCGTTACCCAGAGGGCCTGTCCAAAGGTTAGTTTATCGGCTTCTCTCACCAGCATGGCAATGGCCGCTATGATGCGGAAGCAGGGGGGCCATCCTGCCGCTACTGCGTCTAATTTCTTGGAAAAGTATGCCACTGGTCTCTTCCAGGGACCTAGCTGTTGGGTCAAGACTCCTTTGGCTACCCCCTTTTTTTATCTACAAACAGAGTGAATGGTCTTGTAGGATCTGGCGAGGCTAAGGCAGGGGCCTGCAAAAGAGTGTCTTTTAGCTGATCAAAGGCCTGTTGTTCTCTCTCTCCCCAACTCCAATCTGGAGCTTCTTTGGTGGCCTCATATAGGGGTCTGGCTATTTCTGCAAATCCTGGAATCCAGAGTCTACAGAACCCCGCGGAGCCCAGGAATTCTCTCACTCCCCTAGTGGATGTCGGGGATGGGATAGCCAGAATAGTCTGTTTTATGGCATCAGTCAGCCATCTTGCCCCATCTGCAATCCGATAACCCAAATATGTCACTGACCTTTTACAGATGTGAGTTTTTTTGGCACTTGCCCGATACCCCAGCTCACCTAATTCCGTTAGCAGGTGTTCAGTAGCCTTGATGCACTCCTCTTGGGTTTCTGCCGCTAACAGTAAGTCATCAACATACTGTAATAGAGTGACTCGTGGGTGGCTCTGGCGAAAAGGTTTCAGGTCCTGGCTCAGGGCCTCATTAAACAGGGTGGGAGAGTTTTTAAATCCTTGCGGCAGTCTGGTCCAAGTGAGCTGTCCGGATTGGCCCCCATCTTCTTGCCATTCGAAAGCAAATAGCGGCTGACTAATTTTTGACAATGGAATGCTGAAGAAAGCATCTTTCAAATCAAGGGTTGTATACCATACTTGTGAGGGGGTAGGTGGCTGAGCAAGGTATAGGGATTTGGAACGGTGGGATGAATGTCCTCCGTCCATTCGTTTACCTTTTGTAGGTCTTGCACAGGCCTATAGTCCCCGCTTCCCGGCTTTCGGACGGGGAGTAGAGGAGTATTCCAGGCAGACTGACAAGGCCGCAGTACTCCTTCCTTTATTAGCCTGTGGATATGAGGGGCTATGCCTCTTCGGGCCTCCTCAGGCATAGGATACTGTTTCACCCGAAAGGGGAGAGCAGAAGACTTCAATTGTATAACTACCGGCGGGAGGTGTTTGGTGAGGCCGGTTCCTGCAGTCTCTGCCCAGGCCGTGGGAAATCTTTTTACCCAATGAGTCATGTCCCCTCCTGGTTCCTGTTGACTCTCAAACAGACGATGCTCGTCAGCCAATGATAGGGACAAGACATGAATCGGGCTCCCTTCTCGATCAGTCACAATTATTCCATCTGGTTCAAAATGGATATGGGCCTCTATTTTGGTGAGTAGGTCCCGTCCGAGCAGGGGAGCGGGGCTCTCAGGGACAACCAGGAAGGAGTGTGTGACCTGGTGTTTTCCTAAGTTCACCTTTCTTTTGGTAGTCCATGTACATAACTGCGTACCGGTGGCCCCCTGAACAACACTTGTTCGTGCCTTGTTCAAAGGTCCATGTGCCTTGTTTAAAACCGAATACTGGGCGCTGGTATTCACCATGAAACCCATCAGCTTCCCCTCTACATGTATTGTTACCCAGGACTCGGGGAGGGGGTCCGAGCCCCGTCTCCTTCAGTCCTCTTCTCCGGCTAGGAGGACTCTGGCCTGCTCTACTGCTCGTTCCCTTTCCCTGTTTTTCCCCGGTCTCCTTCCAAACCCTCTTTTTCCCTTTAACTTAGGACATTCTCTCTTCCAATGCCCAGTTTCCTTACAGTAAAAACAGTGTTCCTTATCTGGGGTCCTGGCGTGGCCCCCTCCCCTGGGTTGGTCCCGGACACCCGCTAGGAAAATACGGGCCATTTCTCTCTGTTGCTTTCGGTTTTCCTTAACCTGGAACTCCTGGTCCTCCTTTCTCAATTTCTCCTGGGCCTCCCTGTCTTCCTTTCTCCGTCTTTTCTCCCTTTTTTTTGGAGTTTCCCTAGTGGTAAAGACCTTTTCCACTACCTGTAGCATTTTCCTTATAGTCATCTCCCCTAAGTTTTCCTGTTTATTGAGTTTTCTCCTAATATCTGGAGCTGCCTGATTAATGAATGAGAGTACCACAGCAGACCGGTGGAGGTCCGCCTCAGGGTCAATAGGGGTATATTGACGGTATGCCTCATAGAGGTGCTCTAAGAAACCGGCCGGGCTTTCGTTTTTCCTTTGAACGACTGCTTTTACTTTTGCAAAATTGGTGGGCCTTCTAGCAGCCGCTCGGAGACCGGCCATAAGAGTCTGGCAGTAGATCTGAAGACGCTCCCTACCTTCTGCGGTCCCGAAATCCCAATCAGGGTGGCGTAGGGGAAAAGCCTCATCTATGGCCGGTTGGAGAGTTGTGGGTCTCCCATTATCCCCCAAGACGTTCTTCCTCGCTTCGTTGAGGATGCGCTCTCATTCCTCCGTCGTTAAAAGAGTATTGAGCAGCTGATGACAGTCATCCCAAGTGGGACAGTGTGTATGCATGATGGACTCCAAGAGATCTATGAGACACTTGGGGTCTTCAGAAAAGGGCAGGTTCTGCGTCCTCCAGTTATATAGATCACTGGAGGAGAAGGGCCAGTACTGAAACTGTTGCCCTCCTCCCGGTCCCCGTTGGCCCACCATCCGGACTGGAAGTGTAGGGACAGTTTCCTCCCCCTGTGTTGATGAGGAGGGCCCGTCTTCCCCCTCCCTTTCCCAGATCCCTCGGGGGCAAAGTCTTCGACTCATTCCTCCTCCAGCTGCCAGTCCTATTGAGGTGGATGAGGAAATTTCCTCCTCCGGGGCACTGGCTTGGCCAGGGGGAGTCATATATGGAGGCGGCCGATCTTCCTCTGCCCCTGCGAGGGATGGGTAAAGGGGGGAACTCTCTGGTAAGACCGAAGATGGTGAAGGAGATGCCCTAATTTGAGGACCAGTCAGGGTGGGAAGAGGAAGTTTTTCCTCCTCCTTTATGACCAAGGCGGGCGTGACTGGGGTTTTAGTCCTGGGGGCCGAACTGGAGGGGTGGGTCAGAAAAACTGTTAACCAAGGGGGAGGGTTCCTCACCAGATCCTCCCAAACCAAAATGTAAGGTACTTGGTCTGGATGGCCTCGATTGTCTGGCTGAAAAATGACTGCTTTAACCTTAGTGATCATGTCTAGGGAGAGGGAACCTTGAATGGGCCACCCGACTCCAAAGGTGGGCCACTCTGTAGAACAAAAGTTGTCAAACTTACCTTTTTTGATGACCAGACCCGCATTTAAGTCCCTTTCTTTAACTTCTGAAAAGTGAGAAAGGATCAAAGACTTTGGGGTTGTCTGCCCCTGTCCCATTGTGGAAGGAGAATCAAACACCAGGAGAGAGAGAACAAAAAGGGTGAAGACAACAATAATTCCACACACACAAAACACTCTCCAGCACTTGCTCGGACCGGTCCTTCTCTCACACTGGTGCGCACCCCATTCAACCTCCTCACCGTCCAACTGGGATATCAGGCCGAAAGGCGTCCACTTGACGGGTGGTCGGTCGACTAGTTCAGTTAGTTCTTCACCTGGCACCAGGGTTCCTAAAATGCTCGAGCCCAAATGAGAGGAAAGCCTCTCCCAATAGGACCCTGTGGTCCTCCTTGCGAGATTCCCAGAATGAATCTCCCTGGGGATTGGCCGAATCCCCGCCGCGGCCCAAATGGAACACTCAAGTTCCTCCAAATGAGGGTCTGGGATCCCCTCCCAATGCCTAGGACTTGGGATCGCCCCTGCTTTCTCACAGGCAGGTTCTGTCTCTCCAGAAAATGGAATCTCGCTGGGGCCTCCAAATGTTAGGACCCGAAATCCTATTCCCCCGAGAGACAGAGAGCCAGGCGTGAATGCAATCTACAAAGCAGAGTTTATTGGGCTGGCTAGCCAGGGTCGAGCTCCCACATGGACATGCAGGACCGGTTAAAAAAAACACGACCCTGAGCCTCTTTAGGGGAAATCTTATATAGACCGCGGTGGCGTGCATATTTTCGTTATCAACATTGGGCAAGCAGGCAGAGCACATCTTGCGTGTACCTCACATCTTGCACGTACCTCACATCTTGCACGTACCTCCCGCTCACATTCCCCACATTCTATATGCCCTAACCGAGCCCTGCCGCATTGCTTATCTTATCTACACGGGGTGTTTGGTACTGGTTTCTCCAACAAGGGAGTTGGGGCCCGCTGAGACCTCCTATTCCTTTCAGTATGGAATATAGACCTAATAAAAATATGCAATACTATGAAAAACAGGTCACACTAAGGTGAAGTCACATATGAGAGGGGGAGAATAAAAGAAGGCGGATAAAAGGTAAATATGGTTGATGTACTGTCTACACAAGAATGAATATAGAATTTTTAAACCCATTGAAACCACATAAGAAATGGACTAAGGTAGAAAGTAGAAAAATAGAGGAGATGAACTAGTTTGGGTTATAACATACACACACATATATATATATGCAAGTGCTGCAGGAAAACTCCCTGTGTAGCTAGCTTATACAAGCAAAAATGTATTTTTTTCCTTTTATAAAGTTTGAGAACAGGATGGTGGAAGAGGTCTTGCCTGGGGTTGGGTACCAGTGGGGAGGGGGGAGGGGAAAGAGGATGGGAGGATGTGGTGCAAATACTGTGTATGTAAATGGAAAAATTATACTTATTGAAACTATTCCAAGAATGGGGGAGGGAGATAAAAGAGAACAGTGGTGGGGGTGAATTAAAATGTCATATATTTGACATAGTATAAGAACTTTTTCATATGCTACAATGTGCCCTCATCCAATACAACAATAAAATAGAAAAAAACATCACAAAACTGTGGCTGGAGGCTGGAGGCCTGGTTCAAGTGGTAGAGTATGTGTCTAGCAAGTGCTAAGCTCTGAGTTCAAAGCAGAGAGAGAGGGGGGGGGAGAGAGAGAGAGAGAGAGAGAGAGAGAGAGAGAGAGAGAGAGAGAGAAAGAGAGAGAGAGAAACTCAGAATCTAAAAAAATTTAAGTATTTTTCTGAAGTTTGTGAGAGATACCACTTGAGAGATAAATTATAAGAGCTAATTGAGAGAAAATGTTCAGAACTTAATGTTTGCAACAAAGAATTGAAATCTACACTGATATAACCAGTGCCTACAAATCAAAGAGAGAATGATGAACATAAATAATGCATAGACCAATAATTCATAATAGCCCAAACATGAAAAAAGATCCTCAACATCAATGAAAATCAAGGAAATGTAAATTAAAATAATAGTGGGATACAAATTTCTTGAAGTATGGCTTCCTGGTAAGGGAAAGGGAAATGCCATCTATATTGTGGGTTCTACAATCATGAATTCTACCAACCACAGATCAAAGATATTTAGACAAAAATAATTATACCTATACTGAATATATCTAAATGTTTTCCTTATTTGTTTCCTAAACCTTATAGTATAACAACTATTTACAAGGTATTTTATGTTTACATAGTAGCATTGTATTAGTTTACAAAGTTTTTACATTATGTTATAAGTCATCTAGAGGTAATTTAAAGTACATGGCTTGATGTGCATACGTTGTATACAAAAGCTGTATCTAAAATGATTTTAGATCAAAATCATTTTAGATCAAAATCTATTTTTGTTTTTCCTTTTTTTTTTTTGGTGTTACCTGGGTTTAAACTTAGGGCTTCATACTTATAAAGCAGGTGCTCTTCCACTTTAGCTACACCTCCAATCCCCAAAACTACACCACTGCATATAAATTACATGAACATATGGATTTTGTGTTGGAGCAAGGGCCAGAGACAGGTCCTGGAACCAATTCCCTGAAGATACCAAGGAATGACTATACTTTCATACATTTATGGGAATAAATAAATAGAAAAAAGACATTTTTGAATTTGTCCATATCTACCAAAATGTTAATTGTTAAACCACACAGTCTTCAGTTCTACTTGTCAAAATAAGAAGGTAATTTGAATGTACAAAAGAGGATAGATGTACACACATACATCCACACACACAAAAGAAAAGTTGTAATAATGAGTATAATGTAAAGTCAAGGGTTTGTTCTAATAAATGCACAAATATTTTAGCAGTGTTTGTTGCTAAGTGAGGGCAAACTGTGAAGGAAGGAAAAGGAAATTACAATTTTCGCTCTATAATGTAATATTGAGTTTTTCATAAAACATGTGTTATATATTAAAATGAATATTATATATGAAATTTTACAGTTGGTATGCAGAACGCTTTTGACATTATTATTTCCCTACCCCACTTCTCCACAATTAGTCAATGTTAACAACACCAGTATTAACATTTTCCTGCATGTGCTTTCACATCTTGGATGGTTGTTTTAACACCAATAATAAGTGTACTTATATATGCATAATGTAAAAAATTAAATTAAATCGTTTATTGCTTAAATTGTCTTTGAAAGTGGAAATAGCAGAAATGAATACATAACAGTATAATTATCAGGAGAAGTTGAAGAAGAGGATGGCACAATACTGAAGAAGTAAAATGTAGAGTATGGGAGATGGAGGAGGTTAAGCAATCCATTTCAGTTAGTAAATTAGGATATAAAGAAAGATCATCAAAAGGTGCACTGGCAACAATTTAAAGACAATATCTAAAGCTCATAAAGAGTTATAACACTTTATACTACCTCAGTGAGTAAATCTATACTACATATTATGTTAGTACCTAATGCACTGCTACCTGAGAACAATATCAGATGAATGAAGAGATATGTGAATTACTCTCAGGTAGTGTTTATTGAGCTCTGACTATGTGGAAAGCATTATTAGAGGGATCTCTAGCTCTCAATGTGTTTCATATGATAGAGTTTCCAATTTTGCAAGCAAGAAAAGCCTATTATTTTTATATCAACTAATAAAAACAACTATCAAGCACCTTAGATAAATTAATAAAGTTTGAAGATTTGATGTTGAAGAAATAACTGTGCTTGGTGAAAACTTTGTGATGGAAGTGCTTTTTTTAGACGATCTTTACAGAGCATTTTCTAAAACAAAATTGAACAAAAATTTGATTTCCCAGCTATGGGTAAAGCAAATGAAAAGCCAAGAAAGGCGAAGATAGGCAAATGTCAAGTAGTACTACTTAATTGTAGGATAAGATAAAGTACACATAAAAACTATTAATTAATTGCTATATGACTTGTATTTTACATCATATCTCATTTACTCCTAATGAAATCAAAAGGTAAAGTTTAATGTTTTAAAGTGAGAAAATAGATACTTACAAAGCTAAAGCAACTTTCAGTATATATTAAAGGTGCAAGAGTTACACTCAGGAGAATATTACTCAAAGCTTTGCTGTCCCAACAAAATTCAATACTGTCCTAGTTTTAAATACCATGTTGAATTACTTGATACTTTATTTGAACATTTGATCATTCATAGGAAGAAAGGAAAATCTATCTTACACACTAACAACAGGTGAGGTTTAGTCTGCTAAAGCACTCATGGTATAATGAAGGGGAAAATGGAGGCACACTGAGAAGAGCAAAGGAAAACAAATGGAGATGAAATATGTTTGATTATATCATATGTCCATTTGAAGAAAAGGAGGCTGACAAAGTGGTGAAGAGCAAGAATTGTAACACAAATATCTCTACTACTCCATATATTTTAGAAAAATGATTTTATTTCTTTATCCTCGTTCACATCTATAAAATAGAATTAGATGTTAGACATGCACTAAAATCATAATCTCATTTAAATAACTCAGGAGAGCACTTTCAGTTTCTGGCATATAGTAAATTTAAAATGAGAGTTGTGAGTATATTCATTAGTGTAGTTCTATCATCACTCCTCATTCATTATTATTTATCTCACTTCTATATAATCTCACAGCCATGAGCAGAAATTCTTTCCTGGGTAATGTAGAGAAATAAATAGCCCAATGGTGTTCCTTCTGTAAAATAAATTGAGGATCTTTGTTTTTATTTTGGTTTCCCTAAATGATATTATTTATTTTATCCAGAGCTGTAGTCAGAAACCATGGCTTCCCTAATCTGGAAACATTTTGGGGAGCAACAAATAAAAAAAATTATTGGCTTTTTTTTGTCTTTTCTTTTTTGGTGCTGGGATTGAACCCAAGGCCTCACGCATGCTAGGCAAGGTCTGTACCACTGAGCTACCTCCTAGCCCTTGACTTATTTTTGTCATTAAAAAATATTTTTAAAGTTATGCAATGTTACCAAAGCTAGAAAAAGGATATTTCTACTACAATGTCTCTACCAAAAAGCCTGTGTTGGTGCTCCATTAGGAGGACCAACATGCTCTCCTAGCATGGTTATCAAATGTGATTTCACTTTATTTGGCATGGATACAAAGGCAACATTTCATTCTCTCTTATAAGTAAATTATAAGAGACTGTGCTCTGACAAATATGATGTATATGGAAGGAATGCATGACTTCCACCAGTCAGACTAATAAACACCTTGCATTATGTGTACCATTCACTTTCCAAAATTGTAAATTTATGTCAGGATGATGTCTCCATATTAAGGGGATCTGAATAGACAAGACTCAATTAACTCAGAACTGCCTGAGACAACAGCTTGACCGAGATTATGCTAAGACATGAGCAAGATATAAGTTTTATAAAATGTCAAACCATTAAGACTTTAGGGAGTATCTTATGTTAAGTGTTAATTAACTAATCAAAAATAGCATCCTTCACACCATTATTTTATGCCCATTACTTTCTATATTTTGCCTTACTTTAGTTTTCACACAACTATCTTCTCATATTATATTCTTTTTGTTATTATTGTCATTTGTGTTCCACAAAATTAGGGTTGATAAGAACATCAAGCTGTTATTCACCCTGTTGTATCCCAAGAGAGAACACATAACATAGTTCATAGCAACAGCTCAGTAAATGACTTATTGAATGAATATATTATTATATTTCTTACAAAAATGAAATAAATACTTTTATTTATCTCCATTTTGTACTAATAAGAAAACTAAGATTTAGGAAGCCCTAGTAATTTTTTCCAAATTTACATACCAAGGAGTAAAGATACTGAGTTTGAATATTATAGAAAAGTAATATATGTGTAGTTCCACATTCCATTCTACAGATGAATAAATCTAGGCTCAGTGTGAATACGTAACATATATATTTTTTCTTTATACTAAGATTCTCAACTGACAGAGTGGCTCAAGTCATAGAGTGCCTGCCTTGGAAGTATAAGTACCTGAGTTCACACACCAGTGTGGCACAAAATAAAATAAAATAGCAAGATATTCCATTCCCTGATTCTTCTCTCTGATAAATTATTAGCAATCTTAATAAGTTCTTATTTTAAATCCATTTGAGTGTTATGCATATTATACATATCTGTGTATATAAAATTTTTAATGTATTATGTGAAGAGGATTCAACACATAGTCCCCAGACTCCAACAAGTGAGATTTCACATAGCACACAAATGCTCCTTGGCTTACAAGGAAGTTGCATTTTGATAAACTCATCATGAGTGGAAAATATCAGAAGTTGAAAATGAAATTAATACATAACCTACTAAACATAATTATTAACAACACAGAACACTGTAGAATATTGGTTGATCACTCTTGTGATACAGGGGCTGACTGGCAACTAAAGCATGCTAGTGCTGCCCAGCATCATAAGCATCCTACTATGTATTGTTAGATGGGTAAAAGATCAAATTCAAAATTGGATAGTTTCTAGTGAAGATATATCATTTTCACACTATTGTAAGTTGAAAAACTTAAGTCAAATCATTGTTTAGTTGCACTCTCCTGTATATGTGTGTGTGTAAAACAGATATTATAGAACATACATATTGCATTTATCTCTAATTTGAAGGTATTTTATGTAAAAGAATTGATAATACTAAATTTGTACAATATCAGCAAATAGGGTATTGCCTATAAGCAAATATTTCAGATAATTTCAAATTGTTCAACTGTAATAGAAACTCTATCATCTGTCTATCTACCTATCACCTATCTATCATCTATATGTCTATCTATATCATTCTACTATCTATCTCCCTCCATAGAACTGGAGAAAATCAAATACTCCAGCTTTTCATTGTAGGAGAAGTAGCTTCAATAGCCTGGAAAGTATCTGAGAAAACTAATACTTTGGAATAGAGATAACTTTTATTATTACTGTCTTCTCATGAAAGAAAACTGAGGTATGGAGAGAATAAAAACTGCACACACTCACATAGCTAAACAATAGTAAATGCAAGACTATAAACTGAGGAAGGCTGTCCCTGGGGATAGGATTTTCCTATAAATATTAGCTTATGTTTTCACTTGATGATTGGGTTTTTTTTTTTTTTTTTGGATGTAAAGATTACAGTACTTTACCCAATTAAGGTCAGATTTATTTAGGTGTACAGGGTTGAACCCAGACCCTCACATGCTAGTCATGATCTCTACCATAAAACATGAGAAATAATTTATATTTTTTTGATACAGGGTCTCCCAATGTAGTCTAGGTTGGCCCTGAATTTATATTCTTCCTGTTTTAGCCTTGCTAGTAGCTGAGATTAAAGGCATTCAGTACCATGCCTAGCAATTTCTAGTTTTTGAATATTGCCTGAGATTTGAAGAGTGATGAGTTTTTATTTGTCACATATCAAATCTTCCCACTGTTTCTGAAGGGAAAATGTATACAAGTATATATGTATGTATGCATTTTTCCATTAAGCAGCAAGGCAAGAGACTCAGAATGTTAAGGTTAGACAAAGTTTCATTTGTATTCTACACAGGAGATATTAAGTAAGAATCAATTCTTTCTTACACACTTTCCAACCTTCAGGTGTTTTCTTTATTTTGTACCAAAATCCTGAAGAATGATGAATCCTTTAATCTTAGAAGGCACAAATATAGTGCAATCCATACAGTCAACTTTGGTGGACACAATCTTGTAATTGATCCATAGAAAGAAAGCCTTGCACTCGTATTTTATGATAGAACTTTTCAAAGTTTTAAAATGTAACTTGCAATCAAAGTATATGCTACTTTGTGCCCAAATTCATAAACATATTTATTTTATTTATATTCTGAATCATGACAAATGATTCTCACCCTATGAATTCATTCTATTCTAATTAGAATCCATGATTTATCTGTCAAATCTTTTTAAAAACATTAGGTTTCACACACTATTTTTTCTAGACTAAAGACTATGACCACCTATACCCATATAGATAATTGACTGTGGTAACAGTTTTATCTTTTGGTAAAATAAAAGAAGGCTTCTAAGTAAAAGATGGCTTCTAGCCAGGCACCAGTGACCTACGTCTATAATTCTAACTACTTGGGATGCTGAGCCAGCCTGGGCAAATAGTTCATGAGACCTCATTTCCAAAATAACCAGAGAAAAATGAGCTGGAGGTATGGCTCAAGAGCACCTGTGTAGAAAGTATTGAGGCTTGAATTTAAACCTAAGCCCTACCTCCCCAAACAAAAAAAAAAAAAAAAAGAAAGAAAAAAATTTATAATCAAACATCACCAAAATTCAACACAAACAATTTCTTTGGAAAGAAGAAGAAGAAACATGGGGATGTTTATTGTTCCGTTTGGTTTGCTGATTTTTTTATTTAGAATAATTCATTTTTCTTTGTTGTAAATTGCATAAATTATCTTTTGGGGTGAAACCTTCAAAGCCTTGTAATGGAATTGTTCAGTTCAGCCTTTAGAAGAATAAAATATATTTATCAATACTAAGCTGGAATTTTTAAAAAACAAACTTATATTTAAATTATTGATCACTAGGGGCATAGCTTATGTGCCAGAGCAGTTGCCTAATAAGTGTGAGGCCCTAGGTTCAATGTCAAGAGAAAGTAGGAAGGAGTGACAGAGAGAGAGAAAGAGAAAGAGAGAGAGAGAGAGAGAGAGAGAGAGGCAGAGAGCAAGAAAGGCAGAGAGACAAAGAGACAGAGAGCATTGATAGATATATGGGCTAGATTGAGAACCAACAAAGGTAGTTGAGTCACCCTAGTATTAGCAATAGCATAGTTGAACCTGGAATATCAATATTTAAGCATGTTCCTGTAGTCCATGTCATCCATAACCAGATTAACTTAGACCTAGACAAAAATCTATTCTCACAGAGGGACACAAGTTTCCTCAGAACCATTTGACAGAAAGAAAAGATGGCCTCAATGTCTTACCACTTTTGATCTCCTACTAGTTTTTTTTCTGCTGACTAAACCCAATGGGGAAAACCTCTTGAGGGGTAGTATAAGGTCAAGAAAAGTTGAAAATAGGACTCTGGGAAAAGTTGAGATTATATTACTATAACAATTTGTGAAGGTGTGAAGGTGTTATAAGGATTATTGTTCCAATGCAAGTAGCAAAGATTTTCTAAAGACTTCTGGAACTCTCACTTGTGGGATTTTCTTAATGATTACATTAGATTGTACAAAATAATTCCTAACAACTCTTGAGTTATTGTACACACAAACATGCACACACATGGAAGGAACAATAATCATATACACACTAATGACATATTCACCTCCATTATTTTACTTTCTTTCAGAAAGAAAAGTGAGTTAGGATTGTTCAAGTACATGTTTTCTAAACTCATGTGTGGAGCCAAGCAATCAAGCCTAATCAGGCTGTGGGTGAAGTGCAAACTCCAGAGCTCATGAACACATTATTCACTTTTGATAGGAAGCATCATATTTGCTATACTACTGGACACCCTAGGGAGAGAGAAGGTTAACATGTCTGCCTGCAGACTTGTCAAGTAGCTTCTGAAACAAAGAAGGAAAAACAACCAGACTAGGATTCTGTCCTCCTTTTCATAGTTAACTATTCCATATTATATTCTAGAGTGCTTTAACTTCATATACATTATATATATGAAACCAAATATACTACCAAACATTACCAGATTTTTCATGTATACATTTTTTGATATATATGAGAAATCTGGTAATGTTTAATTATATTTTCATCTATGTAAGGAGCATAGGGTAAAAATTGGATTTAAAAATCACTGAGGGAGAGGATCCAAGATGGTGACTAGGGTGAAGAAGCAGAAAGCATGAGCTCCATAAATCAAAAATCATGCTGAGATGCTGGAGCCACACTTGGTGGAAATAGAGGACCAGGAAGAATTAAAACTTCAGCACCCTGAACCCATAGCCCATACAAAGCTTCTCCATGACACTTTACACTGAGAAAACGGGAGGGTTCCCTCACCCCCAGACACCAGGCTGCAAACCTGCATGGAGACATTCAGTAGACCAATAGGTGAGCACCAAGCATCATGTGATATTTCCCCAGCCTCCCCTGGGATAAACCAGCATGGTCCCCTAGGCAGACTGACCCCCCACCCTGCCAAAAAAAAAAAAAAGAACTGAATAAGCAAGGAACTGAAAACTAACTCACAGCAGAGGGGAAAGGGTGCTGTAAGTGCTCCTGAGACAGGGGGAGAGGCAAGGAGCTGATTTTTGTTTGAACTTTCAGTAAACAAAGTCTGGAAAGGCAGAAGGGCCAATAGCAGGAAGGTGATAAGCTGCTGCTTGAAATAAGGCAGGTAGCGGTCCACAAAACTCATTTCCTGAGCCAGTGAGCAACATCCAAAGTGAAATGACACAGCAAAAATTGAAAAACAATTAGCAAACCATCACAACATGCTGACAGCGGAGAGCGGGCTGATGAAACACTGACCAGAGAAAGGGGAGTGAGTCAAAGAAACAAGCCCCTAGTAAACCAACACAGCAAAAACCCAACTCCAAAGCAGGATGGCTGGTTGGCTAAGGAGTTGATTTCCAGAACCTGAGGACAAGCCATACCTCACTGAAGGAGGAGCTGACTAAAGAGCTGCCACTGAAAGACAGTAGAAAAACTGGTGAGACTCCCAAACACCTGGAAAGACTAAGACAGAGCTCTGCTTAAATACCAACACCAGGACTGGATACTAAAGGAGTAACACCAGAACTACTAAGACTGAAGTTCTATTGTTCCTGAACTTGGAGCTTTTTGGTGTGTTTGTTTGTTCAATTTGTTTCTTGTTTGTTTGTTTGTGTTTGTTCATCTCTCCACATTCATTTCTTTGTTTTTTTTTGTTTGTTTTGTTTTGATGTTTTTACTATTGTGAGTTATTTAATACTAGCTAAATTACATCCAGACCAGGGACAGAATAGTACACACACTAAGCTAAAAATCCAATACACCCACAAAACAAAAGAAAGGGAAAGTAAACAGGTGACTAAAACCATCAATAGGCTATCAAGAACATAGTTGCACAGTACCGAGTGATGAGAAGACGAAAAAAGAATGGAAACCATTCTCCCACCAAAAATAGTTTAATACAGGATTAAGAAGGAAATGGAGAAAATGGATACCCAGTTCCAGAGTCCAAAAAAACAAAGATAAATGAATCCTACAAGTAATCACCGAGAATTTCATGGGCATGTTATTAGACTTGGTCAACCAAAATGTACAAGAGGCACTCAAGAAATTCCAAGACACCAAAAATAAAGAATATGAGAAGACACAGAAACAAATAAATGAACTCATAGGAGCCCTAAATGAAGAACGAAGGAAACAGAGAACACTATAAATAGATAAATGAATTAAAGATGAAAATAGACAATATTAAAGAGGAATTTACTCATGATATGGAAAACCTCAGAAAAAAGAATGAAACAGAAATACAAAACACAATAGAAGGCCACTCCAGCAGACTAGAATAACAGGAAGGCAGAATCCCAGAACTTGAAGATAAAATGGAAATTAAAGGAAAAAACTAAAGAACTATTAATGAAACAACTCAAGACCTGTGAAAGGAATATGCAAGAACTCACTGACTCCATCAAAAGACCAAACTTGATAATCATGGGTGTTGAAGAAGGAGAAGAGGTGCAAGCAAAAGGGATTTGTGATATATTCAACAAAATAATATAAGCAAATTCAACAAATTAAGACAAAGCTATGCCCATTCAGGTACAGGAAGCCTACAGGAGGCCAAACAGACTTGACCAAAATAGAACTACCACAGGACATATTATTGAAACAACAAGCACAGAGATCAGAGAAAGAATATTGAAGGCTGTAAGAGAGAAGAAACAAATAACATACAAAGGTAAACCCATCAAAATCAGAGCAGATTTCCCAATGGAAACCTTAAAAGCAAGAAAAGCATGGAGTAAGGTTTTTTTGGGCAATGAATGAAAATAATTTCAACCCTAGGAGACTCTACTCAGCAAAACTATCATTTAGAATAGATGGACCAATAAAAGTCTTCCATGATAAGCAGAAACTAAAACAATATATGACCACAAAGCCACTACTATAAAAGATTCTTTAAGGAATTCTGCACACAGAAAATGAAAGCAAATAAAACCATGAGAGGACAGGTAATACCAAACCACAGGAGAAGAAAAGACAAGGAATCAGAGAGTAACATTGATTCAGCTGCACACAATCAAACCCTTAAACAACAAAAACAACTAAATGAAAGGAATCACCACATAATTATCAATACTAACACTGAATGTTAACAGACTTAACTCTCCCACCTAAAGACACTGTTTCACAAACTGGATTAAAAATGAAGATCCAACAATCTGTTGTTTACAGGGAATCCATCTCATTGACAGAAACAAGCACTGGATAGGGTAAAAGGCTGGAAGAAGACTCACCAAGCCAATGATCCCCAAAAACATGCTGGAGTAGAAATATTTATCTCAGAGAAAATAGACTTCAAACTTACATTGATCAAACAAGATAAAGACACTCCATACTAACAAAAGGGGAAATACCCCAAAAGGAAATAACAATTATCAACCTATATTGACCCAACGTCAATGCACCCAATTTCATCAAACATACTCTGAAGGACCTAAAAACATATATAGACTCTAACACAGTGGTAGTGGGAGACTTTAATACCCACCTATCACCAATAGATAAGTCATCCAAACAAAAAATCAATAAAGAAATTCTAGAACTAAATCACACCATAAATCAAATGGACCTCGCTGATGTCTACAGAATATTTCATCCAACTTCTGTACAATATACATTCTTCTCAGCAGCTGACAGAACCTTCTCCAAAATTGATCATATCTTAGGGCACAAAGCAAGCCTCAGCAAATGTAAGAACATAGAAATAATCCCATGCATTCTACCTGAGTAAAATGCATTCAAATTAGAATGCAATAACAAAAACAACAGCAAAAAACATG
Organism: Castor canadensis; assembly: GCF_047511655.1. NCBI lineage: Eukaryota > Metazoa > Chordata > Mammalia > Rodentia > Castoridae > Castor > Castor canadensis. The sequence goes on from NC_133398.1 coordinate 59,367,965, forward strand.
CAAACAATTGAAAGCTGAACAACATATTGCTCAGTGATCAATGGGTCATTGATGAAATAAAAGAGGAAATTAAAAGGTTCCTGGAAACATGATGTACCAGAACCTATGGGACACAGAAAAGGCAGTCCTAAGAGGAAAGTTTATAGCCATATATTAAAAGGACAGAAAGATCTCAAATCAATGACCTAAGCTACATCTCAAACTCCTAGAATAACAAAAACAAGCAAATCCCAAAACAAGCAGAAGAAGAGAAATAATAAAAATAAGGGCCAAAATTAATGAAAAAAATACAAAGAATCAACAAAACAAAAAGCTGGCCTTTGAAAAAATAAACAAAATTGACAGAGCCCTGACAAAGCTGACTAAAATGAGGGAGAAAAAACCCAAATCAATAAAATCAGAAATGCAAAAGGGGAAATAACAGCAAACACTGTGGAAATCCAGGAAATCATCAGAGATTACTTTGAGAACCTATATTTTAATAAATTTGAAAATCTTGAAGAAATGGATAAATTTCTAGATACTTATCACCATCAAAATTGAACCAAGATGATATTAATCACCTGAATAGATCTATAATACAAAACGAAATTGAAGCAGTAATAAAGAGTTTCTCAAAAAAGAGAAGTCCAGGACCTGATGGATTCTCTGCTGAATTCTATTAGACCTCAAACTTTTCCACAAAATAGAAAGGGAAGGAACACTGCCTAACTCATTTTATGCAGCCAGTGTTATACTTATCCCAAAACAAGACAAAGACACCTTCAAAAAAGGAGAACTATAGGCCAATCTCCTTAATGAACATCAATGCAAAAATACTCAATAAAATTATGGCAAACTGAATCCAACCACACATCAGAAAGATCATTCACCATGATCAAGTCGGCTTCATCCCAGGGATGAAGGGGTGGTTCAAAATATGCATATCTATAAATGTTATAAAGCATATTAATAGAAGCAAAGACAAAAAACATTTGATCATCTCAATAGATGCAGAAATAGCCTTTGATAAGATCCAACACCACTTTATGTTAAAAGCTCTAAGAAAATTAGAAATAGAAGGAATGTACCTCAACATTTAAAGGGTATACATGACAAATCAATAGGCAACATAATATTTAATGGAGAAAAACTGAAACCATTTCCCCTAAAATCAGGAATGACACAAGGGTGCTCACTATCTCCACTCCTACTCAACATAGTGCTGGAATTCCTAGCCAGGGCAATTAGGCAAGAAGAAGAAATAAAAGGAATACGGATAGATAAAGAAACTGTCAAAATATCCCTATTTGCAGATGACTGGATCCTATATCTTAAATACCCAAAAAACTCTACCCCAAAACATCTAGACACCATAAACAGCTATAGCAAGGTGGCTGGATACAAAATGAACTTACAAAAATCATTAGTTTTTCTATACACCAACAATGAACAAATTGAGAAAGAATATATGGAAACAATTCATTTACAATAACCTTAAAAAAAATCAAATACTTAACAAAGGATGTGAATGATCTCTACAAGGAAAACTACAAACCACTGAGGAAAGAAATTGAGGAAGACTACAGAAGGTGGAAATATCTCCCATGCTCATGGATTGGTAGAATCAACATAGTAAAAATGGCTATACTACCAAAAGCAATCTACATGTTTAATGCAATTCCCATCAAAATCCCAATGACATTTATCACAGAGATTGAAAAATCTATCCTAAATTTCATTTGGAAACACAAGAAACTGTGAATACCCAAAGGCAATAGTCAGCAAAAAGAACAATGCTGAAGGTATCACAATACCTGTCTTCAAACTATATTACAAAGCAATAGCAATAAAAACAGCATGGTATTGGCAGAAAAACAGACATGAAAACTAGTAGAACAGAATAGAGGACCTGGATATGAATCCACACAGCTATGCCCACATCATTTTTTGCAAAGGTGCCAAAAATATATGATGGATAAAAGCCTCTTCAACAAATGTTGCTAGGAAAAGTGGTTATCTGCCTGCAAACAACTGAAATTAGATCCATGTTTATCACCCTGTACTAGTATCAACTCAAAATGGATCAAGGACTGTAATATCAGATCAAAAACTCCGAAGTTAGTGCAGGAAAGAGAATGGAATACTCTGAAAGTAATAAATATAGGCAAGGACTTCCTCAATTAATACCAACATCTCAGCAACTAAGAGAAAGCATGGACAAATGGGAGTACAAAAAATTACAAAGTTTCTGCATAACAAAAGAAATGGTCTCTAAACTGAAAAGACCACCCACAGAGTGGGAGGAAATATTTGCCAGCTACACATCAGACAAAGGACTAATAACCAGAATATACAAGGAACTTAAGAAACTAAACTCTCCACAAATCAATGAACTATTAATGAAATGGTCAATTGAACTAAACAGAACCTTCTCAAAAGAAGAAATTCAAATGGCCAAAAAACACATGAAAAAATTCTCACCATCTCTGGCCATAAAAGAAATGCAAATCAAAACCACACTAAGATTCTACCTCACCCCTGTTAGAATAGGTATCATCAAAAACACCACCAACAGCAGGTGTTGGTGAGGATGTGGGGATAAAGGAACCCTCGCATGCTGCTGGTGGGAATGCAAGCTAGTGTAATCACTATGGGAAACAATGTGGATGCTTCTTAAAAAATTAATCATAGATCTGCCATATGATCTAGCAATCTCACTTCTAGGGATATACCTAAAGGAATGCGACTCAGGTTACTCCAGATGCACCTGCACACCCATGTTTATTGCATTGCTATTCACCATAGCCAAGTAATAGAAACAGCCAAGATGCCCCACTGCTGACAAATGGATTAAGAACATGTGGTATTTATACACAATGGAGTTTTACTCAACCATGAAGAATGAAATCTTACCATTTGCAAGTAAATGGATGGAACTGGAGAACATCATTCTGAGCAAGATAAGCCAGGCTCAGAAGACCAAAAAGCGCATGTTCTTCCTCATATGCGGACTTTAGATCTGGGTCAAATGCAGTAATGTGGTTGGACTGGGACATATGCTAAGGGTAGAGCACATATGGGAGATATGGGGATAGGTAGGAAACCCAAAACTTGAAAGTGTTTTATGTCCCCACCACAGAGGAACTAATACAGAAACCTTAAAATGACAGGTCAATTTGGGAAGGTGACTGGGAAGTAGTGAAGAGGTCAGGTAGAGATGATTCAATTTGGGTTGTAGTATACTTGTGCATGGAAGCAATGCTAGGAATCTCTCTGTATAATTATCCTTATCTCAACTAGCAAAAACACTATGTCTTTCTTATGTCTACTCTTCAACAAAATTAGAGAAAAGGGCAGAATACATTCCACCTGGAAGTGAGGGGGGTGGGAGAAGAAGAAGGGGGCGAGGGGCAGAGTAGAGATAAGGCCCAAACAATGTATGCAAATTGAATAAATGATTTTAAAAAATAAAAATAAAAATTTACTGAGGGTTTGAACATTAAAAAAGTAATGTATCTTACCTTTGACATTAGGAACTATTGGGTATTTGAAGAGTGAAATGTAGTTCATATAATCTATTAGTGTGAATCTGTAGAATCTTGTTGAATTGGGTGATGAAGTTTTTATCAGACATAGCAGCAGATGGTCTAGGTGAATAGTAACATTCTCAGTGGTTTTGATTTCATTTGTTATAGCTGTCAACAGCTTTCCTAGCTATTTCCATGATGCTAGAATTCTTTTTCCCTATGTAATACCTCTCTAGCAAAATGAAAGAATAGAAGAAAAAGTTTTATATTCTGTATTTCATTGGCCAAGTGGGAATTAGTTTGGATTTTTGTAAAAATGTAGAGAAAACCAGAGATCTTTCAGTTTTAGTAAAAGTCAAGCTTAATTGCTAATAATCTAACTCACTATTTTCTCTCTTTGGTATTTTAATGTTTTTTCCTTTACCTGAAATACCTTCTTCCAAATTTCACAGATAGAAAAACTTAAATGCTGTGTCATGATAAATTATAAGAATCATAATTTGTGTTTGTTTGTTTCTTCAGTTACAACTTTTCTTTTCCCTTTTAACAAAGCAGCTAATTTTGTTGCCACATTTTAGTTTGCTGCCTGAAGGGATAATAGAATCCAGAGGAAATACTAGAAGTATTTATTGGTCTTTGTGTTTTAGGAGTAAACCCAGAAATTTTGAAGTGTAGTCATGCTAAATAATGACAAATTGTTTAGCAAAAAATTGTACTTGTTGAGACAAATTGTATTTATATCTTATGGGATAACTGTCCCAGCCCTAATGCAGTTGAAAGAGTCCTATTGCTTAGTATTTTTAATGTACATTTTCTATGTTTATGTATGATTATACACACAAATACCATTTTGTTACAATTGCCTACAATGTTCACTGTTCATATAGCATAGGGAAAATAGGCTGTATCAGGTATCCTAAGTGTATAGTAGACTCTATCACCTAGGCTTGTGAAAGTATATTATGTTCACACAATGACAAAATTAAGTGATGTATGATTGTGGCTAGAAAATGATGTCAACCTAATAGGCTTCTTTTGTCATTGTGGGAGAAAATGACAAATAAATAGGACTACATTAAAAGTGTTACAATTCCTGAAGTCTAATATGTTTGGTGTTTTGTGGGGCTTCCAAATTACATGAGGTCTCAGTTTATCTTTGAGTTTGTCATTCAAATTATGTGACATTTCTACAAGCAGCTTCTCTTTTTTTATTATTATTTTATTATACATATATGCATACAAGGCTTGGGTCATTTCTTCCCCCTGTCCCCACACCCTCCCTTACCACCCACTCTGCCCCCTCCCTCTCCCCCCACCCACTCAATACCTAGCAGATACTATTTTGCCCTTATCTCTAATTTTGTTGAAGAGAGAGTATAAGCAATAATAGGAAGGAACAAGGGGTTTTGCTGGTTGAGATAAGGATAGCTATACAGGGCATTGACACACATTGATTTCCTGTGCGTGTGTGTTACCTTCTAGGTTAATTCTTTTTTATCTAACCTTTACTCTAGTTCCTGGTCCCCTTTTCCTATTGGCATCAGTTGCTTTTAAGGTATCTGCGTTAGTTTCTCTGCATTAAGGGCAACAAATACTAGCTAATTTTTTAGGTGTCTTAACCTATCCTCACACCTCCCTTGTGTGCTAAAGCTTTTATCATGTGCTCAAAGTCCAATCCTATTGTTGTGTTTGCTCTTGATCTAATGTCCACATATGAGGGAGAACATACGACTTTTGGTTTTTTGGGCCAGGCTAACCTCACTCAGAATTATGTTCTCCAATTCCATCCATTTACCAGTGAATGATAACATTTCATTCTTCTTCATGGCTGCATAAAATTCCATTGTGTATAGATACCACATTTTCTTAATCCATTCGTCAGTGGTGGGGCATCTTGGCTGTTTCCATAACTTGGCTATTGTGAATAGTGCCACAATAAACATAGGTGTGCAGGTACCTCTGGAGTAACCTGTGTCACAGTCTTTTGGGTATATCCCCAAGAGTGGTATTGCTGGATCAAATGGTAGATCAATGTCTAGCTTTTTAAGTAGCCTCCAAATTTTTTTCCAGAGTGGTTGTACTAGTTTACATTCCCACCAACAGTGTAAGAGGGTACCTTTTTCCCCACATCCTCGCCAACACCTGTTGTTGGTGGTGTTGCTGATGATGGCTATTCTAACAGGGGTGAGGTGGACTCTTAGCGTGGTTTTAATTTGCATTTCCTTTATTGCTAGAGATGGTGAGCATTTTTTCATGTGTTTTTTGGCCATTGAATTTCTTCTTTTGAGAAAGTTCTGTTTAGTTCACTTGCCCATTTCTTTATTGGTTCATTAGTTTTGGGAGAATTTAGTTTTTTAAGTTCCCTATATATTCTGGTTATCAGTCCTTTGTCTGATGTGTAGCTGGCAAATATTTCTCCCACTCTGTGGGTGTTCTCTTCAGTTCAGAGACCATTTCTTTTGATGAACAGAAGCTTTTTAGTTTTATGAGGTCCCATTTATCTATGTTATCTCTTAGTTGTTGTGCTGCTGGGGTTTCATTGAGAAAGGTCTTACCTATACCTACTAACTCCAGAGTATTTCCTAGTCTTTTCTATATCAACTTTGGAGTTTGGGGTCTGATATTAAGATCCTTGATCCATTTTGAGTTAATATTAGTATAGTGTGATAATACATGGATCTAGTTTCAGTTTTTTGCAGACTGCTAACCAGTTTTCCCAGCAGGTTTTGTTGAAGAGGCTGCTATTTCTCCATCGTCTATTTTTAGCTCCTTTGTCAAAGACAAGTTGGTTATAGTTGTGTGGTTTCATATCTGGGTCCTCTATTCTGTTCCACTGGTCTTCATGTCTGTTTTTGTGCCAGTACCATGCTGTTCTTATTGTTATTGCTTTGTAATATAGTTTGAAGTCAGGTATTGTGATACCTCCAGCATTGTTCTTTTGACTGAGTATTGCCTTGGCTATTTGTGGCCTCTTGTGTTTCCATATAAATTTCACAGTAGATTTTTCAATCTCTTTAATGAATGTCATTGGAATTTTGATGGGAATTGCATTAAACATGTAGATTACCTTTGGGAGTATCGACATTTTTACTATGTTGATTCTACCAATCCATGAGCATGGGAGATCTCTCCACTTTCTATAGTCTTCCTCAATCTCCTCCTTCAGAAGTTTATAGTTTTCCTTGTAGAGGTCATTCACATCTTTTCTTAGATTTACACCTAGGTATTTGATTTTTTTTTGAGGCTATTGTAAATGGAATTGTTTTCATACATTCTTTTTCAGCTTGCTCATTGTTAGTGTATAGAAATGCTAATGATTTTTCTATGTTGATTTTATATCCTGCTACCTTGCTATAGCTATTGATGATGTCTAGAAGCTTCTGAGTAGAGTTATTTGGGTCTTTAAGGTATAGGATCATGTTGTCTGCAAATAGGGATATTTTGACAATTTCTTTACCTATTTGTATACCTTTTATTCCTTCTTCTTGCTTAATTGCTCTGGCTAGGAATTGCAGTACTATGTTGAATAGGAGTGGAGATAGTGGGCATCCTTGTCTGGTTTCTGATTTTAGAGGGAATGGTTTCAGTTTTTCTTCCTTAAGTATAATGCTGGATGTAGGTTTGTCATATGTAGCTTTTATGATGTTGAGGTACTTTCCTTCTATTCCTAGTTTTCTTAGAGCTTTTATCATGAAATGGTGTTGGATCTTATCAAAAGCTTTTTCTGCGTCTATTGAGATGATCAAGTGGTTTTTGTCTTTGTTTCTGTTAATGTGGTTTATTACGTTTACTGATTTTCGTATGGTGAACCACCCCTGCATCCCTGGGATGAAGTCTACTTGGTCGTGTTGAATAATCTCTTTGGTGTGTTGCTGAATTCGGTTTGCCATTATTTTGTTGAGGATTTTTGCTACAATGTTCATTAAGGAGATTGGCCTATAGTTCTCCTTTTTGGAGGTGTCTTTGTCTGGCTTTGGGATGAGTGCAATACTGGCTTCATAAAATGTGTTTGGCAGTTTTCCTTCCCTTTCTATTTCATGGAACAGTTTAAAGAAGGTTGGTATCAGTTCTTCTTTAAAGGTCTGATAGAATTCAGCAGAGAATCCATCAGGTCCTGGACTTTTCTTTTTGGGGAGACTCTTGATTGCTGCTTCAATTTCATTTTGTGTTATAGATCTATTCAGGTGATTAATTTCCTCTTGGTTCAGTTTTGGATGCTCATATATATCTATAAATCTATCCATTTTTTAAGATTTTCAAATTTATTTGAATATAGGTTCTCAAAGTAATCTCTGATGCTTTCGTGGACTTCCATGGTGTTTGTTGTTATCTCCCCTTTTGCATTCCTGATTCTACTAATTTGGGTTTTTTCTCTTCTCATTTTAGTCAGGTTTGCCATGGGTCTATTGATCTTATTTATTTTTTCAAAGAACCAACTTTTTGTTTCATTATTCTTTGTATGGTTTTTTGGTTTCTATTTCATTGATTTCAACTCTTATTTTTATTATTTCTCTTCTTCTCTTTGTTTTAGAATTTGCTTGTTCTTGTTTTTCTAGGAGTTTGAGATGGATCATTAGGTCCTTGATTTGGGATCTTTCAGTCTTTTTAATATATGCACTCATGGCTATAAATTTTCCTCTCAGCACTGCCTCAGCTGTGTCCCATAGGTTCCGGTAGGTTGTGTTTTCATTTTCATTGACTTCCAGGAACTTTTTAATTTCCTCTTTTATTTCATCAATGATCCATTCTTCATTAAGGAATGAGTTATTTAGTTTCCAGCTGTTTGCATGTTTTTTGTCTTTACTTTTGTTGTTGAGTTCCACTTTTACTGCATTGTGATCAGATAGTATGCATGGTATAATTTCTATTTTCTTATATTTGCTGAGCCTTGCTTTGTTACCTAGGATATGATCTATTTTGGAGAAGGTTCCATGGGCTGCTGAGAAGAATGTATATTGTGTAGAAGTTGGATGAAATGTTCTGTAGACATCAACCAGGTCCATTTGATCTATTTTATATTTTAGATCTTGGATTTCTTTATTGATTTTTTGTTTGGATGACCTATGTATTGATGATAATGGGGTGTTAAAGTCTCCCACAATCACTGTGTTGGCGTTAATATTATGCTTTTAGGTCTTTCAGGGTATGTTTGATGAAATTGGTGCATTGATATTAGGTGCATACAGGTTGATGATTATTATTTCCTTTTGGTGTATTTCCCCTTTTATTAGTATGGAATGTCCTTCTTTATCTCATTTGATCAATGTAGGTTTGAAGTCTACTTTGTCAGAGATAAGTATTGCTATTTCACTTCATGTTCTATAGAGTGGGCCATTGTAAGGGAAGTGTCCCTGAGCTGCTGAAAGATACTAGGGCTGGTTATCACTTAGAGAAAATTTTCAGTGAGAGGAATAATGACAATGCCAGTAGTTGTGATAGTATTGATAAAAAGCTAATTACTCTCAGCTTTCTAGTTCTCTGTAAATTTGGATAGGTTCATTATTGCATGGACATACATAGTGGCCTTAAAGCAGTTCACATTGAATTTTTCACTTAACAAATTGGGGAGGCTAGAGGAAGGTAAAATTTTTAAGAGAAATTAATGAAAAAGTCAATTTCAGCCTTGTGATCTACAATACATGTATGTCTGTAATTATTAAAAAGGCCCAGTCAATATGATATTTTAATGGATTTTCCTATCTTTCTAACTGGATGCAAATGTTTTTTTATTTGAATTTCTATGGTGTTTCCTCTGGTCATTAATTACAATCATCTTTGAACAAAGTCTTGACATTTCTCATCTTTTCATGCTCTGAGTATAGTCCACTTGCAAATTCTATTAGCTCTTCTTTTAAAGTATATCTATAACCAAACAACTACTACAATATTCTCCTCTAAGTTTGTTTCAAATTCCTCCATTTTCCTACTGTTCTCTTCCAGTTACCTCCTCAGTTGTTTATCCATTGCATCCATTTATCTCTGGAGTCTTACACGTCTGCTTTAACATATCATTTAATGTCCTTGTTAGGTCATAGAAATTGGCCAGTACAAATTACCAACACTAACAACAATGACAATGACTAACATTTGTATATCTCTTATTTGCTAGATATCTTTCCAAGTTATAATACATATATACATAAATATCAGCATGTGTTTTCTAATTTACCATGTGTTTATAAATCATTATAATTATACTACTTAATATGTGTGTATCCATACACAATATATATGTGAATATACGTTTATGCATATACATCCACAAACCCTTGCACGTGATCAATAAATAAGTAGCTTAGTGATCACTTTTAATTTTTTGTTACTTTCTTTTCAGTGCATAGCCAATCCCTTTACAGCAGTTTTACTTTGGGGGTAAGTTAATTTCCAAATTGTTCTTCCTTTGGTTGCTATTGTTTTGATATTGTAGTATTCACTGTTGTCCACTATCATATGACTTAAAAATACTTATAGTATATTCTTACTATTTTTATTATATTTGAAGTTTTCATCCTTAAGAAAATTAGAGAAGATAAAATCATATTGAAATCAAACTATTTTATTTACTCATAGTATAAACATTGTAAATATGAAATTGTTAAATTATCTCTATAATCCACACTTTATAACAATCTTCTCCTCTGTCATTTTCCTACTGTTCTCTTCTAATTCCTCCTTTGTTGGTTCTTCCACTAGCATCCTTCTGTCTCTGCAGCCTCGCTCTACTGAGAAGTCTTAAGAATTCTCAACATGTCAGTTCATGTACTTTTTCAGGATTTTTATGGAGTGTTAGTTTCTCCATATGCAAATGGAATTAACTGCTATCGTATAGAGGTATTGAATTTAAATGAGTTCCTGTGTAATACATTGTAGGTGCAGAGGAGATAACAGTAAATACAATTGGAAGTGTGAGTGAATGAATAATAAAATATGGTACTGCAGAATGTCTCAAAATTTAAAAAATTGAGCAAATTATTATTTTTTTAAATGAAGGCAATGAAGAGATTCAACAACTTTACTGTAGTGACAGAGCTGGTAAGAAAGATTTGGATCTTAGGAAATTTATTCCATTATTTTTACTTTTTTATAAAGGGATACTTTCCTTTCATACTGCTGATCTGTTTCAATGAGAGATTTGTCTAGTTCTTCTTTCCACCTACACCTTTATTAATTTCTAATTTCAGAAAGGGGATGATAAGGGCACACAATTAATACAAGTCAGTGAAGATGGCTAAAGTAATAGTTATTAGTTACAGGTATTAGTGGTAAAACCTATGAAATTTTGTATCTCCATGTAAGCAGCCCAGATAGCTTAAAATAAATTTAACTGATAGAGTCTCCCTTCTCATCACTTAACATAAGAATGGTTATAAATACAGTCTAAACAAGAGCGTCATTTAAAATTTCTCCAGGTAATTCTATTATGTAGCCAGTCCTCGGGACAGGCAGACAGGCCTTCAAGAAACCGTAAGCCTGCCAGGGTCTTGACCATGGACAGCACTTGCTTCCATTACTCTAAGAAATAAATTATTCTTCATTGTAAGTTACCCAGTCTGTGGTACTTTATTATAGAAATGTAACAAACTATGATAGGGAATGTATAGGAACAGTGTTATTGTGTCTCTTTTGCCAAATGCCATCCTTAATGTTAGGCATAAAAATATTAAAGGCAGTGTACTCTATGAACCCATTTTAGCTCTGGATATGAGAATATCCAAATAGATTGCAAAGGAGTAATTAGAGCCTTGAAACTGGAAAATAATGACGATAAGGATGGGCAAGAAGCTTTGGAACAAAGCAGAGAGTCAATGATAGAAAACTTAAGTTAATGAATTAGGTGATGCTAGGAACCAAAAAGTGTACAGTGAAAAAGTGAATGTTACATGTGGGGTGCAAAAGATAAGGATGAGGAAACAAGAAAGTTATAAATAGCAGTCAGAGACAGTTAGGAAATATGAAGAAAAAAGAGCTGCAATTATTAAGTGTAAATTTCTATTAAGGGATTTGCTCATCTGTCTACCTTTCATGCATGACTTGTTCCATTAATGAATCATATTCACTGGATTTGATGCTCATTCGATTTTGATATTTAATTTAATATGATATCTATTCATGAATTATTAAATAAACCAGTGGTCAATTGAATAAAAAGTCACTGAGCATTAGATTAAGATGAAAACTGAGACAAGGTCAATGACTTTTGTCAGAAGGAAGTCCTGGATAATTTATGAGAGAAGATTCAGCAAAGTGTTGAACATAGGAGCTGGAGAACACATGGGTAATTGCTGAGTGGATGGCTTAAACACTAAGGTAGTCCTGTAACTATGGATTTAAAGAGTTAGCAAACATGAGAGAAAAATGAATAAATAGTGAGGGAATAAATCATTGAGTAAAATAATCATGAATTAAAGAGTTTTTACTTTTTGAGAAATCATTGAAATGAGTTATTCAAAGCTGATTTTAAAAAGGGTGTCATTGTGGAAAAATCAGACTGAAAATATTATAAAGAAAAAACAGTAAGGAGTAAGACAGTGTAGTTTTTACATTTTTTTAACCATAAAATTCCTAACCTCTTCAGGGTTCAAAATTTTTTGGTCCAACTGGGCATAGTGGCATGTGCCTAGAATCCCAGCTACTTAGGAGTCAGAAAACAGGAGGGTCTTGGTTTAGTGTCAGTCCAGGCAAAAACTCAGTTACACCCTATCACAGCAACAGTCTGGGTATGGCAGTGGCTGTATATAATACCAGCTACACAGGAGGTATAGGTAGAAGGATCATGGCCTAAGGCTGACCTCAGAAAAAAGCATGAGATCCTTTCCAAAAAATAACTAAAGCAAAGAAGTTTAGAGATATGGCTCAAGGAGTAAAGCATCTAATAGGAATGAAAGCCTGAGTTCAAACTCCCGCACTTCCCCCAAAAAATTGGTCCAAGTAATTAAAGCCTTTAATCTCAAATCTCCATTTATATATCACCAAGATTTTTCTATGATTATCCCACACAGTGAGAACATTTGCCTTTCCAGGAAACTGACATAACTGTGATTCTCTCTTCCCAAAGTATTCCCTCATTCTCCCCATGTATCTTCTGCGATTACAAATATACATGACCTGGAATTCACAGGGTGCCCCAGATCTACTTGAGCAGTACAGTTTTACAGTTTTCTCATGGTTATTTTATCTGTGCCTTTTTTTTTTTCAGATGACCTGTTTGAGTGTTTGGGGATGCCATGGACAAAGTCTCTTCTAAGGCAAAGTGATATCTACTAAGTAGATACTATTGAAAACTCCAGAGTAATTGTTACCTTCATAGAGATTGTAAAGCACAAAAATACACCTCCCCATGTTGGCATCAATATGCCACAATTCTCACAGTCTCTGCATTGATTCTAAGTATATGAAGTGAGAATATCTATCCTACAATGGGTTGACATCTGTATTCCTAGTCTGAAAAATCAATGAATAAACATTGCAAAGTCTTATTATATTTTTCACCTTAAAATATATTTATTGGCCTGGCATGGTGGTATGCAACTGTAATCCCAGCTACTCAGGAGGTGGAGATCGGAAGGATAGTAGTTAAAGGCCAGCCTGGGCAAAAATTTGGGGAGATCCCCAATGTCAACAAAAAATCTCTGTGCAGTGGTGAATGCCTGTAATCTCAATTATGTGAGAAGCAAATTCCCAGGCTAGCCCCAGGCAAAAAGTGGGAGACCCTGAAAAATAACTAAGGCAACAAAGTCCGGGCCTGTAGCTCATGTTTTAGAGGTAGAACACCTGCCTATCCAACATAAGATCCTGAATTCAAATCTTCATACCATCAAAACATTATACTTCTTTAATTTAAGCAAGACATATTGGATTGATGATCTTCTTATGAGTTTAATAAAGTTAGTGTAAATCTAATGGCAATCAAATGTTTAAAATAGACAAAGAAGTTGACAATTCTCTAGGAATTTCTCATGTGTGAATGGGAAGTGAGAGAGGACTTCTTGGATCCAATAGAAGCCAAGAGCAGCCAGGCTCAGCGAAAGCCAAGAGGAAGCCCAGCTTTAGGGATAGCTCCAAGGGAAATGTAATCCTTAGCCTAAAATTCTGAAAATCTTTGTTTTATTTTTTTAAGGGCAGGCATCAGTTTAGACAGTGACATTATCTGGTTTACTATAGATAGTGTTATTTTTCATAACATTAATTTCTCCAAGAAGTAGTCCAGATCTGTGATGATGTACCTCCTTTTTGGGGGAGGGAACTGCTAAAGGGAAAGGAAGTGGTCATCGATATGTTTGGCAAGAGAATTAATTAGGATTTGCTATGGCACTACATACAGTGTGTGACCATATTACTGACTCCTGAGTCCTTCACATGGAAAGTACAGGACCTAAAATAGGATGTTGCTCAGAATTGGGACAGGAAATTTGGTGGGATAAACTACAGGTTAAAGGCATCAGGGACCACAGCTTAACAGGACTTGTAATGGGAATAGCCTGCAGAAAGCTTTGCTACTGCCTTCCTCGTTGTGTTACTGTATCATTATTTACTATACACAAAATTTGGAGTGAGTCAAATCTAGTTTTGAATACAAAGTTTTAAACACGTCTACTAACTGTGCAATTATAAAATCCAGAGGTAACACTCACACAAGACATAATGGGTACTTTACTTTCACATCTTGCTTTTTTATGACATCTTAAGACAAGGTGGATGATATTATAGTCTACTCTCAGCACCCAGTCAGAACTTGACATTTATTGTTAAATAAAATTGAGTGTGTAAGTACTATCAATTTTATGACAGAGAACCATTTAGCACCATAAGGCCATATACTTGACTTAGGCCAATTGCGAAGCCTGATCCGAAATCTAACATCATAGATACCACCATAAAGAGGAGAGGTAATTCTGAAAATGACTGCTTTCTCATAACAAGAGAGTCTCTTATCTTTTTGTGCCAGCCTCAAAACTTACTCAAATCACAGATGAAGGGTCGGGAAGAAAATTTGACATAATCTGGTTTCAGTCACATAACTAGTCCTTGTCACAATTAGGACCACATTGTAAGACTTTTGACAGTCATATTTATATTAGAAAATTAATATATGTGAATTCTTTCAGAAGTCACTGATGGATTGATGCCTCACACTTGTCCTTAGGAATTGTACAAACATTCCCATAGGAACTGTGCTAATATAGTTGGTTCTGTGGTATTAAATTTTATTTTATTTTAATCTCCACATGTAGGGTTGCCTCAGACCACCAATTGTTCTCCCAGACATAAAAAAACAATTTACCAATATGTTATTCACAAAGAGCCATTTAGCTTGGTTCCCTTCCTAAAATATACTACAGTGATATAATTTTTCAAATTTTCTAAAGTGTTTGAAGAAAAGAACACCCCTAAAACATAATACCTCTAGGTTGGAACACATTTTCCATTTACAGTAGTCAAAGTTAACTCCTCAGTTCCCCACCGCCCCAAACAAATATCTAAATGGAAATGTTGAAAGGAATGCACTGAGGACAAAATTACCTAGATTAAGTGAATTGCTTCTTTGGTGGTTTCTGGATGTCTCTAGACCGTGCTTATGGTAATTTCACTGACTATTTTGATGTGGCGGCACTGTGCAATCAGTGGTGTCACTTATGTGTCTTCAGTGGTTACAGATTTACCCCACTGACTCTCATTATAGATGGGATGAATTGTCCTGAAACGGCTCTGTGGGGTACCATTCATACCAAGTATTGTTTAGTGAAAATCATGTTTTTGCTCTTGATATACTCATTCATATTTCTCAGCATTTGGACTAAGCAGTCTGTAGCCTTTTGAAATATTCTTGCTATATTTAATTTTTCTTAAATTTAGAAAAAATTAAAACAGGAAAATTGGTCAAATTTCCAGTGCTGTGTAAAAATCATACTATTTTGACCACATTTTTAAAAATAAAATTATTTAAAAATGTATTTAAAACACATGGTTTAGTATTTCTAAATTAAAAATTTCCTCAAAAAGAAAGATTGCTACAGAGATGAATGAGATAGGACTTTTCAGTAATTCTGGGGAAATCTTAAATAGAATAACACTGAAGGAGGACACTGGAATTTACATCAGAATTTCTTCATTAGTTAGTTCCCTCTTAAAACTGCTTCTGTGAACCTTGGCATGTTCTCTTAAAGAAAATGGGAGAAATAATTTCTACTTACTGCAAGGATTAAATGTGCACATTAAAAAAACCCATAGCTTATGAGCAATGTCACATCTTATTAATGAAAGCTGTATTAGCATTAATGCTCTGAACAGTATCTTCCAATACATGTTCCTGAAAGCACATAAAAGTGTCAAACTCTCTTAATCTTCCCTTTTTAAAAAATAATTTTATTTTAAGGATTTTGGGAGCATTTATTTAGGTATTCCACATCTTTGAAATGAAATATAACTAAATTTTCTATAAAATTTTAATTTCTTTTACTCAATGATATATTTTGCTATCATTTCACTATGAGGCAACTACTACATGGTGGTTGAGAGATTTAAAAATTTTTAGAACTAGAATTGAATAAAGGTAAGTTGGTTTTGGCAGTACTGGGGTTTAAACTTAGAGCTACATATTTGCAAGGCAGGTACTCTGCTGCTTGAGCAATATCCCCAGCCTGAATAAAGCTGTTTCTTACTCATAAGATTTGACTTCAAAACTAATGCATGTAAATATCATGCCTGTGAGATTAAATATATTTATAAATTTTTCCCACATTTTTTATCTTTTCTTTTCTTTTTTTCAGTACTGGGGTTCGAACTCAGGGTCTACCTTAAGCCACAGCATCAGTCATTTTTTGTGATAGTTTTTTCAAGACAGGATCTCATTCTCACAGACAATTTGCCCAGGCTGGCTTCGAACCACAATCCTCCTGATATCCATCTTCTGAGTAGTTAGGATTATAGGCATGAGCCACCTGCATCCAGCAACATTTTTAATCTTGAAGAAAATCTGTTGGTAGTATTTGAGCTACTTCAGTGTAGGTAATGACATGATGATTTAGATTTGGCTTTAAGAGTTTGTTACCTCTGCTGATTTCATGACTTCTACTTATGTAGTGTGGAGAGTATCTGTATTAATTCTTTAATTCTCCATTTCATTGTCTCTAAAGTAGGTAAAATAGTGAGTTTATTATGAAAAATATTAAGAGAACTTCAAGGGCTAAGGGAAGGATTTAGAGGGAGGAGAGGAACAGAGCAGGGGGACTATGAGATGAAAATTAGAAGAAAATCAGATTTTTGAAGAAACCATGTAGACTAGGTTAAAGTTTGGGAATTAATAATATATAGTGGAAATCATAATATATAGTGGTTAGAAATGCTTAGGTCTGACAGCACAAATGTAATGAGGGGCAGTCAGACCTGAAAGAGAGCTATGGCAGTAGGATGAAAAGTAGTCTACACATGTGAGAGGTCAGAAGAAAATTGGCAGCATTCAGGCATTAATGAGATGCCTGAGTAAAGGATGACCCATGTGTACAATTTAGGAAGTGAACAAAGGAGTAGTAACAATGGAGACTAAAGGAAGTGTGAATTCCATTTGGAACATGGATAATTTTTGATAGCATTGCAGTTCACATCTATTTGGAAGTTTGTACCTGCTACTCAGGACCCAAGGAGAAGTATAAAGAATGAAGATAATGAATTGGGAACAAACAACATACCAAAGATACTGAACATGAGACAGATGGAATCCCAGATGCCAGGGTATCTTGAAGACTATTACATAAAAGCATATGGGAATGGGGGAAGAGTTCCAAAAAGCAAACTGGTTGATAAGCCCATAGACATAAAAGGAGAATCAATATTTTTTCTGTTCTAATGGATGGAAAGAGGCCAAAGATGTGTAACAATTGTAAATGATATTCCAGAGGAATTGAAAATAAATATTAAAGTAAAGTGTGAGTTTTGGAAATGGTTTCATTGTCAGTTATATGTGGCAGACTTATTCCCACATAGAATGGGAAACAAGTATCAGTCACTATTTCTTTTTAAACATACGTATGATTGTTTTCAAACACATATAAAAGAAGAATCAATAGCTATTATCAACACCTTAGTCTGTCCTTTAAAGAACATGAGAGGAAGGATAAGCTGAAATGAAATTAACTACCAACTTTAAGAACTTTCATAAATTATACTAACAAGAGGTTTTCATTCCCTCTCATTACCTTTTCATTTGCACTAGGAAAACTGTTGGAGATATTGGTCTTCTCTCTTTTTCATGTTGTCACTATCCTCTTCAAGTAAATCAACAATCATCCACCTTTTCATTCTTGTCGGAAATTCTGATTACTCTGACTACGCTGTCAGTGGGTTAGGAAGTATTTCTTTTGAAATAAATTCCAGTACAATTCACCATTATCTTTGTGTGATAATTTTGAACCACATAATAGTAAAATGAATGCATCTGGGCCGTCCAATTACCTGTATAGTACACCTCCATTCAGGTACTTTAACCATAACAAAACATTGTACATATTATAATCAGATTATAAAAATGATCAAGAAATTACATGTTTTACCCATATAAAATACTAGGTTGACTTTAATGATTCTGATACTCTCTTTTTGCTTTGCTCTTTCTTAAGAGATAAAGTATCATACTTGTCTCCCTCCAAATATAAGTGATCTTTATCAGGCATAGCTAATTCCTATGCCCCAATTGAAAAGATAATGAGCACCTCATAAAGCTACCAGGTAATCTCCCTGGGATGTGCTGACACCTGTGATCTTCAACTTTGCTATAAGGCTTAGAATCTGCATATTCACATGACAACCAAGCACAATGGATGGATGTGACACTTTGTAAAAAGTACAGACTTAGATTCTACTGAATTTAAAAGATGACAGATTTCCATAGAAAACAAAAAGATTAAAGCTGATAGTTCTTTTGAGTATATGAAAAGCTCACTATTGAATTCTACATCAGCAGACAGAGGATCAGAGGCTAGAGGAAGTTGTGTGCGTGTCTGCGTGGCCCTCAGCACTTAAACAAGGACAGCACACAGAAGGAAGTAGGGCTGAATCTAAGAGTAAGGAAGGAAGGGATAATCCTAACAGGGGAGATTCTCAGAAAGGACTATTGACCTCAAGTGTCATAAAATAATGAGTTCTATGTTTCAAACATTGACCATGTGCCAGAGGACAAGCTATATGTTTTTACCAAACTTTAAATTTAATTTGTTTTTACCAGTTACTGGAGTTTGAACTCAGGGCTTGTGCTTGCCAGATTGGCACACTAGCACTTGAACCATGCCACCAGTCCTTTGTTTGTTTTAGTTATCTTTCAGATAGGGTTTCTTTCTTTTTTTTGTTTGGGATCATCCTCAGACTGGTATCCTTTTACCTGTACTTCCCTCATGACTGGGATTCACAGAAATACATCATCATGTCTGGCTTGTCTTTTGAGATGCCATCTCAGTAACTATTTTTTTTTATGGTACTGGGACTTGAACTCAGGGCCTAGTGCTTGCAAGGCCGGCTATCTACCACTTAAGCCATGACTGTAGCTCTCACTATCTTTTTGTGCAGACTGGCCTTGAACTGCAATTCTCCTGATTTTCATTTCCTGAGTAGCTGGCATCACAGGAAAGCATGCATCACTACACCTAGCATAAATTTAATATTTATAATAACAGTACATTGTCTGAAATGTTGTTTCTTGAAAATTTGAAACATTTTATGTTGCATAGCCAGTAAGAGGCAAGGCTTACAATTTAAACCCTTCTGATTCCTTAACATGCCTAAATGATTAAGTTTCTTTTGGCTGAATTTTGCCCTATTGCTTCTTTTGGGCATATTCATTTTAAAACAAATATATTAAAAATGAATTATCTTATTTGATTATTTTTAAGGAATGTCACTGTGAGATATGGCCTATTCCTCCTTTTCTTAATGCATGGACCTAACTGATACATATATATATATATATAGGGCCAAGACCCATATCAAGGTTATTAACAATGACATGCAGATACTCCCATCTCTCAGAGGCAGAATTTAACTCCCTTCCCCTTAATTGCACCCTGGAATTACTCAAATAGCTCTGAGAGTACAGAAAGGGAAAAAATATTACTTTGCAGTAGAGAAACTGGCAGACACTATAAGCCATGGAGGTTATATTGCCAGTGAGAAGTCATGTTGGTTCCATGTATCCCTGATTTTATGTGATGTAAAGAGAACATTTCTGTGGACTCCTTACCCAAATGCAATAACTGTAGTCCAATCATAAAAATATCAGAAAACCCCAAATTGAGGGACATTCCACAAAATATCTAACTAGGGCTGTTCAAAACCATTAGGGGAAAAGATGGGAAGACAGAGAAACTCACAATTGGAAAGAGACTAAATAAAGAAAATGGCAAATTTGTTATTGTACCTTTGATTGACTCCTGGGAAAGAAAAATGTGAAAAAGTGTAAAATCCTAATAAAAGAGAAAATGTGAAGTCTTCATACAGTCCATATTAAGAATATTGAACTTACATTCATTTAGTAGTCTTAACAAACATGCCAGAATTATATAAAATGTCGATATTAGAGAAACTAAGTGGAAGGTATAAAGATAATTCACATGCTGTCTTTGTAACTTTTTATAAATCTAAAACTATTACAAAGTAAGAAGTTAAATTATATTAAGTAGTCTTAGTGAAGATATTAGTAGAAATTAACATGCCAAACATGTCTGTCATTTATGCATATCATCAGCATTAAAATGTTAAAAATTCCCAGATTCTACTTTGAAAAAAAATCAGCATATAACCAATTATGCTTTTCTGAAGATGAAGTGTGTGATGTTGAGATATGCTAGCATTCTGATTTTACATTCCATATATAATCATCAGCTTGGCTTTTGCTTAGAATTATTATCTTATCTTGCCACAATTGCTTTATCATCTTCTCTATATTGTAGGAACCAATAGTTTACATGATAAGTCTTTCTTTCCTTATATAATCTTGATAAAAGCAATGCCTCCAAAACCACTATAATCACTGCCCAAAGTTATTTTCAGCTTCTTACCTTCTATTATCTTTCTTTTCTTCTGGAGAGATCACTTTCATTGCATCCTCCCTAGGTCAAATTCTGTAAGGTCTTAAAAATGTTAACCAGTTAGCAATGCAAAATTACTTATATGTCCTATATGTCCAAAACACACAGTCATTAATGAGATCTTTTATTTCTGTACCTCATATACAATTTAATGCTTCACTTTTAATTATGATATCTTTGACTGAATTTTGAACTCTTTTTAGTTCTTTTGACAAATCTGTTCTCCCAGCACTTTGGAAGGTGTGTAAGATAAAGCAGTTGTTTAATAAATGTGTGTTAAATTATATATAGCATAGACTTTTTACAGGGATAGAACTGAACATGGTACTTTAGCTCCAGACTTCTTCATGTTTTATATTTTCTACATGCACAAATTCAAACACAATGAAGAGTGTTTTTAGTCAAGTAGAAACATAGCTCATTGCTAATCTAGGGCTAAAATGATCAAGCCTACAACAATCTTAATTATTATAGTAGTTATAAACATTAATATAAATACAAATATTTATATTTTTGTGTTGCATAAGGTATAAATATATGCTTTCAGATACTTGCATTTATGGAAAATGTATTTTAGTTGATGAGCTTTTTAAAATGATTATAGCAAAACTTTGAAAGAAGTTTAACTTCAATGTATGCAATTCTTGAATGCAAAATAAAGACAAGCACATTTTCACATATCAATAAAGTGCAATTCTTTAAACACACAGATTTTATCTTGGGGGTATTATTTCTTTAACTATATAAAGAAACTTAATATATATTATGATAGTTATGCTAATTATTTAGGTTATATCATTAAGGAATATTAATCAGACGCATCTAATATATGATTAGTACATATGATTTAGTGTTTTATTAGTGACATATTTGATATACTATAATTACATAATGACACTGTAATTTATTTAGTAATTAAAGTATAATGTCTTTACTTAAGGACAATTATTATGTACTCTGATGATGTTGTATGTACTTAATGTGCTTTATTGCATTTGATTCTCATGAAAATTGTATGGGCTGTATTCTGCTATGTGAATTTTATACATAATAAAAATAAAGTGTAGAGAGGCACACAAAGGCAGAGTAAGTATACACTCCAATGAAGTTCTCCTACCCATCTAATTCTGTTCTTATTAATCTACATGTTGGATGATATATATTTTTTACTAGTATATATTAATTGCATAAAGGGATCTCTGTGATATTTCCATGTATGGATATAACATATGTTGATCAAATTCACCTCCTCTGTTGCTCTTTCTTATTCTCCCTCCCTTCTTTTTAAAACAATCTTAGTGAGATTCATTATTCCATTTTTAAACATGAAGTATGAAAAACTTCAATTGTATTCACCCCCTTCAGCCTGTCTTTCACACATCTTGCTGATTCATATCCCCATATTCTCTGAAGACATAAATAAGCACTGTTTTAGAGAATCAGCGTTCGATAAGGGTGTGTTAAACTATTATAAAAGATGGACAATAGGTACTAAATAGTCTAAAGACATGATAGGAATGTTAAAGTCATTGTAGAGATTATACACTGAGTATAATTACATGCATGACCAGCATGATGCTGAATGTGGTGGAGTTATAGGAACATGTTTAAAAGCAATACTGATGAGATCAAGGATCCCAAAAATTTGATGAGTCCGAATGGCTTAGAAAAGTAATTCTAACACAGAAAATTGAAATTGAGACTTGTTTTAGAAAGCAATGTCCTGAGTTCAAATCCTGGTACCTGTTTTTCATTCTTATCATTGGCACTTCAGTGTCAGTTCATTGCACAGTGAGATTTTTGCTTGGTGTTATACCTGTACATGCATTGTGCTTAAGTAAATGTAACCTCTCTTCAACGCCCTTCCCCCCACCTTGTGTTGATTAACAGTTTTCAGTGTGTTTCCTTGTGTCTTATTCTTACACAGATGTAATGTACTTCATTATTATTTGCTATCTTTCTTTTCTTCTTTTCCTCCTCCTTTGTTCTGCTCCAGCCCCATTTTTGGGGACTGTTCTGTATATATTTCTATGTATATGTAATGTTGCTTGCATTTGTATTGAACCTATATTCCACATACGAG
This sequence comes from Castor canadensis, assembly GCF_047511655.1. Classification (NCBI taxonomy): domain Eukaryota; kingdom Metazoa; phylum Chordata; class Mammalia; order Rodentia; family Castoridae; genus Castor; species Castor canadensis. Next base: position 59,390,629 of record NC_133398.1, read on the forward strand.
CAAAAATACGTGGCTTTTTGCTTTCTGATCTTGGATAACTTCATTTAAAAGGATGTTCTCCAGTTTCATCCATTTACCTGCAAGTGACAAAATTTCATTTTTCTTTGTGACTGAATAAAATTCCATTGTGTTAATAACACTGCATTTTCTTAATCCAGTCATCTGTAGTAGGGCATCTTGGCCATTTCTATAGCTTGCCTACTGTGAATAATGTTGCAAAAACCATGAGTGTACAGATGTCTTCATTGTAACCTGAATTACATTCCCTCAGGTTTATCGCTAGGAGTGTGATTTCTGGATAATATTCCAGTTCTATTTTCAGTTTTTTGAGGAGCCTCCATACTGTTTTCCATAGTGGTTAAAACAGGTTACACTAAGAAGAGGACAGTAATGAGAGGCAGAAGATTAAAAAAAGAAAGTGAAGAAAGTGAATACGGTTGATAGAATTTCTATACAAGTATGAATATAGAATTTTAAGGGGACTAAGCTAGAAAGAAGAAAAATGGAGGGGATGAACCAAACATATATGCATGAAAATGTCACAATGAAACTCCCTGTATAAATATCTTAAACAAACAAAAATGTCTTTTTTTCCAAAACAGAGGACAGGTAGGTAAAACAAGTCCTATCTGTGGGATGGTACCTATGGAAGGGGGGATATAAGGAAAGGGTAAAGGAGGTGAATGTGGTGGAAATACTATGTACTCATGTATGAAAATGGACAATGAGATCTGTTGAAACTATTCTAAGAATGGAGGACAATGATGAAAGGGATGAATTTAACTAAGAATTTTTAAGTACTTTTGTGCTTAAAAAATTTAGCCCCATTATAATAATAATTTTAAATTCCCGGTACCATCAAAAATAAATGAATAAATAATTAGACCATGATTGTTAATTATAATGAAGATTAAATAAAGAGCATGTAATAGTTTTCTTTAATTTGGAAAATGTATCAAAGACAACATATAGGTATGTTTTTAACATCATACCATAATTGGAGCAACTGGACATATTTCAACAACAAATGTTCACTTGCATATAAAGCAGTCTATATTTGATCTGAGTGTTTTATTATATGGAAAACATACACTGATAAATTTGAGTAATCTGGAATTTGGTCTTTTATTATTTAAAAATTAGCAATAACATTATTAATACTGAATGATTTGGACTCACCAAATTTTTGAGATTTAGTTCCTTATTTAACAAACAAACTGGTCCAGGGTGGTTGAACCAAGAATAGAATGGACTTGAACTGATGTATAATTCAGTGAGTATACTTAGAAACAAGTCAGTTTAATGCAAAGCCAGAGGATGACGGTCTCCTGGGGAGTCTTCTAGTTTATCACATAATTAGAGCTGAGAATTAATTCAATTCCATGCTACAGAGTTACTGAGATCTTACCTACAACAAATCCTAAATTGATGACTTGGGTTGATAAGAATACCTAAGAGTTCAAAGAACAGAAACTAATTTTAATCTTGAAATTGATGAGTTATCAAAAATAATTAAATTTTTATATTTTACTTCCATTAAATAAAATGTAAGAATGCTAAAAATTCTCATATATAAATACATATAATTTGAAGTAAAAATTTAATTGTTGATTAATGCAAAATTTTCATTCCTTTCACTTTGTGTACCATTGATACTGTAACGATAACTGACAGTCATTGAATTTACTAGAAACTTTACATAGATTTGTATAGTAGGAATGTTTGTCTCCTATATTGTGTCTAATAATAAATTATTTTCCATATTTACAATAATTGTGTTATGTATTTTCAAAACAATGTTCCAATTAATTGCTGAGATTTACTATAGCTTTAAAACTTCATGTGTGCTTATAAGTCATAATAAAATTTTTTCATAATAATGTGTATATAATGTGTTTGGTTTTGCTTTAACCATATTTCAAATACCTTTTCTCCCTCTCAAATATAACACTGCATTTATAACAAGTAAAGTTTATTGATTACAAAGGTAACAATTATAATGAAGTATCAAAGTGCTGGACACAGTGGCATATGTCTTTAGTAGTCTCAGCTACTTTGTAGTATGGAATGGGAGAATCATGAGTTCAAGGTCATCCTGAACAACATAGTGGGACCCTATCTCAGAAAAAAAATCTGTACTTGTTCAGTAGCAGGTGTAAATATTTGTGTATGCAAAACTTATTTCCTACTCTTATGAGCAAAGCTGCATTTCTACTTGGAATACTAAAAGTACACTATGTTGAAAATAATTCTACACATTTGGAATTCTATTGGTGGAGTGCATTTAAAAATTATCTTCCACACTAGCATTTTAAAAGTCTAAGCAACAAAGCATATTTTAAACCATGTTATGTGTCACAAATATTCATATGGCTCTACAAGTAATAAAATCATTAATTTTCTATACTACTTTACTCTTCAAATATAGGCTAAGTTTGAAATTTTATTCAACATAGAATTGACTACTGTTAGTCCATTAGTGATACTGACCAGCAGTATAGTAATGAAAGCATAGCTTTATGATGAATTGTTCTTTTTGATGCCCTGCAATAATGAGGAAATTCTATTTGCAGAGAAGATTGCAGTTTTACTTGAACTGGTTATGAAAATAGTATTAGTGATGTTACACTTCCACTAAATAACTACTTTAAGGCAGTATTTATTCTATGGAAAAGGTATATGAAGCTCTGTAAAAATGTAGCAATGAGGACTATTCCTGCAATATTTCTTAAATTGTGTGCCATTGATATTACAGATTATTTTCCCCAGTAACTTCACTCACAGTTATCTAAAATGTGCATATTGTAGTAAACTAAGAGAAAGAACAGCAACAAGAATGCCCATCATCTGTCAAAAATGACACACATGTAAGGTAATCAGCGTGCTTTTTGTAGGCTCTGAGTAGCTGATGACATACATAAAAGATGTGACATGATTTCTTTTTAGTCTATGAAAGTATCGGCTTAGAAGCAATGCTTCATTAGCTTCAAATGTAGCATGCATAATAAAGAAAGAAGGCAGAGCAGTTCTATGATTAATTGTGAAAAGTCTTCTAAGACCTCCTTTTAAGTGACAGATTATTAAATAAAGGGAATAATGGAAAATATTCCAATTAGAACAGTATCATAGCCCTGCATTTAGCACTTGATTGCAAAGGACAGAAGAGATTGTTGTGCCTCCACTTTGTGTTAACTAAAAACTAAATGGCAAAATATAGACAGTGTTCCCTGTAAATAATTTACTTTTTTCTTACTTCTTTTTAAGTATTTTTGGCACTTAGTAGTTAATTTAGTCTGAAAAAGTGGTGGAACCTTATTTTATTCCAAAATTCAATAACGTTTTTAGTTTGCCAATATGGACATGGTCAAGGTAAATGTGTGAGATGTAAGGGAAAGAACATATGTTTTACCTGTATTTATCTTTGATATAATCCAGAGTTCTTTGCAAAGACAAAATCTTAAAACCCTATATTATTTTGGTCTATGATTAATTTACTAATCCATTAATTATTCATTTATTGATTACTTCTACTCATCCAATCAACAAAATACTGTTATAGTATTTCTTGTTTATTTTTATGAGCATATATTTCTTTAAAAAGTGATTTAATTTTGATATTTCTATGCAATAGCAGGGCATGTTTTATCGCGCATTTTCCAAAACTTCGAATCTAAATTATGAGTGTGGTCATTGCTCTTGAGGAAACTATGGTCTATGACAATCTCTAATTTTTCTGAATTTGGAAATTACTTTAAAAAATGTCAAGCTTCCTTGCGTATCAGTTTCATAGTATCTCAAAATCTTTACTCCATAGTCGTCATTTATTGAACTTGAGTATCACCAAGACACTCCTGTATATGTCTATTTGGAGCATTCATTATACTGTGAAGTAATATCTGGTTATTCACCCATTTTTCCACTAGAAATCTGTGGTTTCAATTTATGATAATATTCTTAAGCATTGTATCACCAAAATCAATACACGATTTGGCAGGTCAGAAAAGGAGTCTGGTCCTTGCAATTGAGTGAGGATCAGAGCACATTCCTGGCTCTTGCTATTTTGTGGCCTTAGATGAGTTACTTCATCCAAGTCTCCAACTCTTAGTATGAGTATGCATAGGTACCTCATACAGTTGATAGGACTAATGTATTGACTGGCACCTACTACATATTATGTGCTAACTACTTTTACTATTGAGTTAATATTAAATAAATGTAAAACTTTCTGTGATTTCAGCAAAACTTAAGCTATTTTAATTCTAAGATTATATAATACTTTAAAAGTTTAGAAGTAAAATATCTAATATTAATATCCCTCAAGGCAATGCTCAAAGCTTGTGTGAACTGCATTAAAAAACAAATTAAAAAAGAAAAAAATTGTCATGCTCTTCCTCCATAAAAATTTGAGATCTATAATAATAAAATAAAATATATGGAGATCTGAAGAAGAGACCTTCAGCTGAAAACATTGAGAATGAATGCTTGTAAGACATGATATTTGATTTGGCTAAGTGAATCTATAAGAACTAAACATTGATATAGGTAACAACACACACAAAAGAACAGTGAAAGGTTAAGCACAATGTGTGTTTGGTTTATGTGGCAATGAAGAAGCATGAAACAGCAAGGAAAGATGTTTGATTTAGAGTATGGATGAAATTACAATCTTTTGCTGAAGGATTATTGAGGAAGAACATTTTTAAATGGAGTGCTATCTGCAGAATAAAGAGGTGCTAAAATGTTATAAGCTGGATAGTAAATTAGTATAGTTTAACTAAGGTACATAATATGGATACTAATTTGACTTTTAGATAGGTGTGGTTAGATAATTTTTGCTAGTATTCTCATGTCTAGAAATAAAAATGTTTCATATTTGTTGATGTCAAACCAGGAATTACCTTGAGTGATGAATATTTTTAATTGGCGCTCATAGTCATACCTAACCTCATGAAGTTAGGCATAAAGTCCACAATGTGCTTATTTTCAAATATGCCTGAAACTAATTGGTATGAGGAGACTTTGGGAAATGCTGTAGTTAAACTGCTAAAGGAAGCCTTCCAGATGTTTGCTGTGGTTTAATATGCTCTATTGCTTCTTACACACCAGTGAAAGCATTGAGAAAGACATAAGAAAACACAGTGATAATGCTTCATAAATTTATATCTCATTTGCAGTCAAGCTAGGAGTAGTTTGAAATGTGGTTCTTACATTTGTGATGTTACTGTTTTTCAAGTACAACTTCTCATTGATTTATGCCACACCATCTTGAGAGCTTCTGTCAACCTACTGCAAGGTCAAACACAAAGGCAAGGGATCCATTATAGCTTTTGATGGGTCAAAGAATCTCTTCCCTGTAAACTATTTGGTGAGTTATGTTTTCTAAAATTAACTGGGCTTCAGAAAGCTTGCTGCCTTGTGTTTGTGTCTTTTTCTGACTAAAGAAAATTTCCTGGAAAGTATGAAGTTCAATTCTGAAAATAATCTTACTGCTTAAGCTCACAAAATAAACTATATTATAATCTGCCACAGAGAATGCTTTCTGAATAAACAAAGGCCACTGGGGGCATCAATAGAGATACATTTTCCATTGCATATTCTGTTATATTCTGTTATCCACTTAAATCATCTAAATACAATAGCATCCTATTCCGTTCATTAGAAAATGTAAATTATGCTAAATTAACCAATGACCTACATCTGCTTATTCAAACTTTGATGTCACAGAGATGCATAGTTCAAATTTTCAATCTACTTTCTGTGAAGTTACACTTAAATTGCCCTTTATATTTATAACAATAAGGGAATTAGATATTTTATCTATGAGGGAAAATAGTATATTTAGTTGAATTTAGTACTCTGATTAACAGCTAATATACCTCACAATAAAAAATGATTATTTGCAATGTCTGTGCAGAAATTCTTACCACTCCAAGAACACATATTTAAAAATTAACTACATGGTTTAATACTAAGATAGCCATTTAGAAAAAAAGGGCTCTTTTAACTTGAAAAGACTGTCATGTTTTTCTACTTCTGTTATGCAGCATACAGAGCAATGAATACGGGAATGATGTTGCCTACTCGGAGATATCCTGTGCAATAAATCTACATATCAACAATCTCACCCAACAATCTCATTTATTCTTAAATGAATTTTATTTTACAGTGTTGGTGCCAATTAACAGACTGTGTGTCTTTTCATAGGTTGGCTATTTTAGGGGACATAAATTTGATTGCTTTAACACTTCCTCTGGCATTTCCTAGCAAAGTGGAAAAAGTGCCCTCCCACTTTTTAAATAAGGAGATTAAGGAATACTCCTTTTAGAAAAAGAAGATAATTATAAGAATTTGTCTTTTGTTATTTTGTAGATGTATTTAATAATAATTAGAGAATAATCTCATCAAAGATCAAAAATAGAAATCAGAACAATGATTTTTTAAACTGATTCTGCAGTCTAAGGACTACTGTTACATTCTTAGATTTATAATTTTGGTCAATTCACTAAATACATGCACCTAAATCTAAATATACACAGTGAATTGCAATTCTTGTTTTGTTTTAATATCTAAGAATTTTGCGAACCCCCCAAAAATGCTTTATATGTCCAATTTCATGAAAAATGTAATTATCAAATTACTTATAACTATTATGACCTGTTAGTATGTGCCAAGAATCATGCTCCTACATGATTAAGTATGCCAATCCTCATTTATAAAAGAAAAGAAGTTAATATCATAAATGTTTGTGTCTAAAGAGTTAAACTCATAAATGATTAAGGAAGTTAGAAAACAGGTCAGTCTGCTCAAGAATTAAAAAGAAAAAAAATAAATGGTGAATCTGGAAGCTATGGATATGAATTTCTGTTTATTATGGCTTAGAGTAACAGGACAATTTCAAATTGCCTCCTGGGAATCTATTCTTCACAAATTAAGGTTGGATTCACCACATCAAAAGTTATTATTGCTTTTTCTTGTGACTGCTTATCTTCTTAAAATCCTATTACTCCATGAAATCTTTACAGATTACTTGGCAAGGGAATGAAAAAGCTAAAATGATCAGTATTTTATTTGGCAATGTCTGAGTTATTTCTCCCAGTTTTCATCAGCTACTCATGAGAAAATTCTTTGATTTCTTTAGCACCAATAGATACTTGTATATGAAACAGTATTTTTCCACTCTCATGTCAAGAAGACTCACTTACTTATCAAATAGTTTGTCATACCCACAATAGTCATTATTGCTGGGGTACTTTTAAATGATAACTAAACTGCAGCTTTTAATTGTATACATATTTTATTTTCTATAACCTATCTGAGAATAAATGTAAAATAAGCATTAATTAATAACTTGGGACTGCTAGGGAGCTGTAGAGAGGGGGATTTTGGTTTAAGGCCATCCAGGGCAAAAAAAAAAAAATTGGCAAGATCCTATCTCAAATAAAGTAGGGTTGAGCTAGAGGCGTGGTGTAAGTGGTAAAGTGCCTGCTTAGCAATTGTGAATCCTTGAGTTTGATTCCAAGTACTACCACCTCCCTCCAAAAAAATTCAGGGAATGGTGGTGCATGCCTGTAGTTCTATATACTCAGGAAACAGAGGCAGGAGGATTATAGTCTGAGGTGAGCTGGCCTAAAATGCAAGACCCTATCTGAAAAGAAAGATAAATGCAAAAGGACTGGGGACATAGCTGAAGTGGTAGAGCTTGCATATCAGTAAGGAAGTCCTGAGTTCAATCCTCAATACCATCAGAAGAACATAGGAAAGGAAAGAGAATGACTTTTTTGTACACCAACATGCTGTAAAATCACTGATGTCTCCCTATATTGCCCTATGATACAATACTCTTTCGGTCATCATTTAGCAATTTATAAAACTCTATCTTTAATTAAAATTCAATGTTACAGTTCTCTCCAATTGGATTGTGAACATCTTGAAAGCAACGGTGTTATTAAACTTGAAGCCTATAGAGCATCAAGTTCATAGAGAGAAGCTTGGTGAATATTGTCTGAAATGACGAACCCATGTACCTTTGAATACTGTTGAACAATTACTGACTGTTATTTTGTGAGAAGAAAGTTCAAATCAAGGTCATCATAAGCACTTATTTTGTTTGGCCATGAAAAAAGTTTTTGAAGATTATAACAGTAAACTAAAAAAGCATAGTATTATTTTTAGAGCATTTTAGTCTATCACAAACAACAAATAATTGAAAATATTATATCATGAACAATTTAAAAATTAAAATAGTATTTTTATAACCAGAGAAGTTGAACACTTCTTTTTGTATTTACTGGGTATTTGTACTACTTCCATTGAGAATTCCCTGTTTAATTCACGTGCCCAATTCTTCAATGGGCTGTTGATTCTTTGGGGGTTGAGGTTTTTTTGTGTGTTCCTTGTAGATTCTGGATATTAGTCCCTTGTGGAATAAGTAGCTGGGGAATATTTTCAACAATTCTGTGGGCTGTCTCTTGACTTTAGTGACTGTTCCTTTTGCTGTGAAGAAGCTTGTAAGTTCAATGCAGTCCCATTTATTCGTTCTTTCTCTTAGTGTTGCAAATCAAAACAACACTTAGATTTCAACTCACCCCAGGTATAATGGCCATATTCAAGGGCAATAACAACTACAAATTCTGGCAAGGAAGTGGCAAAACAGGAACCCTTAAATACTGTTTGTGGGAATGAAAATTAGTACAACCACTATGTAAAGCAGTTTGGACATTCCTCAGAAAGCTAAAGATAGAACTGCCATTTGATCCAATGATACCGCTCATGGGTATCTATGCAAAGGAATATAAGTCAGGTTTCAATGGAGAAACCTGTATACCCATGTTCACTGCAGTACTATTCTCAGTACCCAAGCTCTGAAAACAACCCAGGTGCCCTACAACTGATGAATAGATCATAAAATTGTGATATATATATATATATATATATATATATATATATATATATACACAATAGAGTTTTACTCCACCATAAGGCATGATGACATGTGGTTTGAAGGTAATGGAAGCAATTGGAGAACATCATGTTAAGTGAAGTAAGTCAGGCTCAGAAAGGAAAAGGCTGCATATTTTCTGCCATATGTGGAAGATAGATCCAAAAGATAAACATACACACAAAAAGAATCATGACCATATACAAACTCATATGTAGAACATGTTAGTAATAGTGGAAATACTCTATGGAACTTAGGGAAAGAGGGAAAGGAAAAGAGAAAGATAGAGCATCAGAAATACATAAAGCATAAGATGTGAAGGTAGAGGATATAAGGGGGTATATTGAAAGCTGTTGAAAAGTGGGGGGTGGGCGGTAAAGGGGTAAGGGAGAATAATGAAAGAGGTTAAATGGACCAAAGCAAAGTATTCCCACAGTGGGCATTCATTGAGAAACCCCTTTGAACATCAATTTAAACATTAATAATGAAAGACAGGACTGTAAAATAGGTACAGTGTGTGTGGGGGGGGGTTCTAATTGGAGGGGGTAGGGTGAATGAAGAAGATTAAGGTGAGGATATATGGTTGATGGACTTCACATATGAAATAGAACAAAGATACCTCTTGCAGTTGCTTAAAGTGGGGCAGTAAGGGGCTTGAGGGGGAGAGACAATGGGGCGAAGTAACTAATGTACAATATAAGTCTAATTGGAAATGTCACTATAACTCACCCCATGTATATAACCAGTATATGCTAATAAAATAAAAGTATATCTTTAATGTAAAGGGTGTGGGTTATAGAATTAGAAACACATACTGATGACTTTTGGTATTTTCACAAGTTTTGACAGGCTTCATTCAGTTATTAACTACTTTCAGCTTTAATTTCCATTTTTATTAAATAAGGAAAATGAGTATTGCATAATACAGTCCATATAGATAAAAGAAATCAGAGTCTTAAGTATTCAATACAAGGAAAGAAAATGTAGATATATGAAAACAAAACATAATGGTGTAGTTGAAGTAACACAAAAAACTCATTCATTTTAGTTCTCTCTGTACCTGACTTTTCTTTTACAGGTTTTGATTCTGAACCTAATTCCTCTGGAGAGAATTTTCTTTTAAACCATAGTAACTTTAGTGACTAAGGCTTTTGGTTACTAATCCTAACGTCTTTGTTTATTTTATGCTGTTACAACAAAATATTACTAATTGGGTAATTTAAGAACAAATTTATTTTCTTATGATTCTAGAAGTTCAAGATGTATGCATTGACATTTAGTGAGAGCCTCCTTTCTGTTCTCTCAACAGAGAGAAGAGCAAGCACCAAAATCTGCAAAACCTTTTTTTGAGAATGTTTCAATATCATAAAGGAGGTACAAGCCCTAAGGATATAATCACCAGTTAAAGGCCCCAACTGTTAGTACTGTCACCTTAACAAACTAGAGTTTGTCACTTTCTAAATAAAATAAGAGTAATTTTATACAGAATTATATTAAAAGAGCTCTGTGATATGACTTAGAAAGCTTTACTGTAGGATTAAAAAGATAATCCATGACGGGAAAACTACTTATACAACTCATTATACTCACAGATTATGGTAAATCACCTTAGAAATTAAAAAGACATTTGCCAATTTCAACCTCATTTTAATTAAAGAATAAAACTTATGAATCTAAAATTAAAGAGAAACCTCTTATGAAAAAGCAATCTTTTAGAAATCAGTCATAAACATTATTCTTAACATGGAAACTTGAAGACATTAACATTGAAATTAGGAATAAACTAGGGAAAACATACTATTCTCAAAAGTTTCAAATATCCTTATTATAACCAATATGATCAGGTGAAATAAATGAAGATAAATAAATATTAAAAGTTAAAATATATTATTTACAGATGACATGATTGTGTAACCTCTAATTCGAAGGAAATATGTATTTGAGCAATCTCCAGAAGGCAATTTGTTAGCGCCTACTCACACAATAAATATACATTCATCTTTCAAAAGGCCCATGGACAGAAATACTCAGAGTTGTTAATGAATACATTTAGAGATGGAGTCATTTTATAAATAAAAATCCACAGAAAATGCTAGCTACTTAATTATCTATTGCATAGAATATTATAGGTTTATTAAAATAAGTTGTGTCTCTGTGTACTGATGTAACCAAATATTACATAATGGGAAGATTAAATGGGACGTTTACATATGTAATAAATATTACATATACAAAACATAATCTAGAGTTATATTCACTCTTATGATTTATTTAAGTCAAAGTTTTAATATACTGATTGATAATCTTCATTGCACTGCCAATTTTTTAAATGTTTTCTTTCTTTGAAGGTCAAAATTCTTAAAACTAGAAAGTTTATCAATGGGGAATAAGATGTAACTGAATGGTAGAACACTTTCCGAGCACATATGATGCTCTGGCCCTTTTAATGTCCAGCACTGTTAAAAGAAACAAAACAATAATAGTTAGATTATTTCCTGGGTTATGCGAAAATAACAATCTTCGTAAAAGAAAGAATGCGGAAGTACCATAGATTTGATACATTTGCATTAATTTTTAAAATAATTAGGATCAATTCTTGAAAACTTAATTACCATAGTATAAAAGTGGTTTTTATGGAAACTGCTAGACTAAACTGTGCACAAGTGACTTTTGGGTCACATATTATAAGATGAGGTTCACATTTTGATATTTGTATGAAACAAGGGAGAAGATTTTTAATTTATTCTGCCCCAGAAAGTAGTCTTCCCCAGTTGTCTCTAATTTCCATGCAATATTCTGAAAATTTAGTTCTCAAGATGGGAGTATTTGCATAATTAAAATATGTCAATTTTCTTTTGTCAATCAATGCATTGTATATTTTGGCACATTTTATCAAGACGATTATATCCTTATAGCAAAGAACGTCCTTAATTTTAAAATGCATCAGTTGATGAATTATAATAATAGGAGTATTGTCCTCAGTTGGATTTTTACTTAAGTGTCAGTCTGCATTAATTTATAAATGGAAATATAACAGCTACAGATTGAATGATATTCTCATTCAATATTGAATTGTTGAAAATATAATTAAGGGAGAGAAGGCATGCATTTTTGTTGTTTATCCAACTAAATAGCAGGTTCATGTTGATGTTTTTAAGAATCTCTCTTTCCTCTGACTTCAGTAAGGCAAACCATTTATTTGATTCATTGCCGACAAGAGCTCTTCTCTGGAGATAATTCTCTTGCTGTGGATATAGAACAACGTGTTTTCAATCCTTTGTACAGTTTCCCTAACAACCCAGAATTAATTTTTTTACTTGTCACTCCTAGGATGCAAGTAGCCATTTTGTATACCTATGCAAGGCTTCAGGATGACTGCAGGGCCAATGGTTAATGTCAATCAAACTATTTAATGGTGTCCAGATATCCACGGTGTTAAGGAGATTTTTAAAAACTGGAAAAATAACTTAAATCAAAGAATGGAAGTGATATAAATTATAATAACATCAGCAAGCTGTGAGCAGAGTGTATATTTTTAGGTTGAGAACAATTTTAGGCTGTGTTCTACTTTAGAAATAAAAGTGAATAGATTTCATTTAAGAGAAAATGAATTGAGGAGATCAGTGTGCGTGCCAGATCCAAATATTATGTGTAATATTGTCATTTTTTTATGATCACTTTGCATATTAGTCTTTGCAACATAACACATGAGTTTGGAACAGTGATCAGCGTATCAGTAGTGGTTCCTGCATTTTTAAAATTACAAGTGAGAGAGAACTCCGTTTAAAGTAAAAAAATGAAATGATTTATTACCTTATAAACCTAAAAATTTCGTGGTATGTTTGCCTTTACTCATAACCACTTACTAAGGGCTAATTCAGCTATTTACCTATCCCTTGCTATAGACTCTGCTTTTTATAAGTTTGGACTTATTTATAGGTTCAGCATGGAAGGCTATAAAATTTCCTTATGGTGACAAGTTGGCTATAGCAATGAAGCCATCTATTGCCATGTACAAGATAGGCAGAAAACACTCCTGTCTCTTTTTCAGTAGCCCCATCGAAGTAACCTTGAGTTTCGGTGACTAGTTCTTGGTCAGTGTGCCTAAGGAATACAATTTGATGGCTCTCAAGTCTGGTCGAAGTTTTTACCTTCTATACAACAAGGAAGTAAGCTCTAGGAAGAATATACATTTGATATAGAGAGTATAGGAGTTGTTATGCCAAAATTACATCAATGTGTGGGTCTGGTGAATAGATATTGGACAAGAACAACAAATACTGTAATTCATATATCATAGTTGGTATTATAAATCATGTCTATTATTGCTTCATGCACATACTTGTTTTTCTGTATGACTGTGATATTCTCATAGTCATTATCACTTCTATGTGCTATATTCAGGTGAGAAAGGAACTTTTCATTTTCAAAGCAAACGGAAATTCCTTTGAAAGCCCCATTATACCTAATGGGGATATATACTCATCCTTAAAAAGACTGGATTAATGGACTATTGCCTGTATGTACTGAGAATATAATATGAATATCTCAGAAATAAAAAAGTACTGGAAATTTATCATAAAAGGAAATTCTCCACACAAACCCACCTGATTAGAAAGTCAATTTCAGAATGAGGATCTTATTGTTCAGGGAAGATGAAATCATGCATGTCCACCTCAGCAATGTTTGCCTATCATTATGCCTTGTTCATGTTATATATTTAACAATGTTCTTTTAACTTCAATTCAATCTTATTTTTCAGGCTAATGTATCAAATACAATTCTTCACAAATTAGCACTTTATTTTTACAATTGAGGTTATAAATTAAGCTCATTTTAATACACCAGTAGTTAACTAATTAGTTATAATTCTGGTTATAAAAGCATGAGTTTAAATTTACACCTAAATATTAGCTTTAAATCAATCCAGGACTACCAGTTACTGCTCCAGTCTGAGCTGGGCATTTCACTAATGCCATGTATGTTATAGAAAAGAGATGCTGGTGTGTAATGGAACGAATGATTACTCTTCTGCAGTTCATCCTTACTCTTGCATGCAATTCCCCCCAAACAGTTGATGGCAGCAGACTTATCTTTTAATTGTCCTACTTTATGATTTTGTTTACGTCACACCCTGCAGCTCATCAAATGTACTATTCCCTTTTCTGCCTCTTCATGCCTTATATAATCTTCGTCAGAATCTTTCCCATTCTAACTCCTGTTCACGTTCAGGTAATCTGAGTGATTTGTCACATTTTTGGTCTTAGATGATTTATTTCCATAATTTAAAAATTCAGTTCTTTAGTTGCACATTTTTATTGCCACATTGTGACTAGCAGTTGCTATACTGGACAAAACAGATTAGATGACAACATTTGGTCTCATAAGAACCCTTGAGATAGATGACAAACATACTCACTACATAGTTATGAAAACAAACACTTGGATTAATAGTAGTGAACCTTTTATGACACTTGCTCTGTAGTAACCATTGTATGCTTTAAAAACACAATATTTTCCTTTCAATTCTCCCTACAGAATTAAAGAAATTTTCCAAAGGTAAATGACTAGTAAGTGGCAGAGCTGAGATTTGAAACCCAGATGCTTTGGTATCTGAAGCTAGGATATTAATTTTGTTTTGCCTTAACTTTCTAACTTACTGAAGGGAACTTATTGATGGCTATGTAAAAAACTGAATTAAGAACATCATTCTGATTTGATTCAAAGTAATTGTTCTTAACCTGCATTACTGTACCTCAAATCTAAATTTTATGGTATAGAGTTATTTTGTAGTGGTCAATGACCAGTAGCGTCTAGGCTTAATTTCAAGAGAAAATTCTCAAAGACAAAAAACATATATGTTGTTCCTCCAAACTGAGCAAACCAACTAAATGTCAGGGAGGCTTCAACTCAATTATTTATGTACAACATAGATTCCACTATTCCTTCCTATTTGTATGACTGTGATCATAAACATGGTATTTAATTTCTTTGTTTTGATTTTCTCATTTCTAACCCAAGTAGAGTATTGGCATTGACTTTATAATGCTCTGTGATTTCAATAAAGACATGCAAATAGCATAAAAGTGTCTGACACCAACACAACATGAAATTTGCTCATTAAATTTGCATTACATTTTTTATTCTGATGATTTTGTTTATAAAGCACTCTAGAAATTACATAGCCAATTCTTCCTATGACTTCTACACATTTGTGGTTTCTACCTTCAAGGGTGTTTTTAAATATTATACTTGTGACACAAGGGTACAGTGGCAATTTTTCCATCTCATCACCACACGAGGCAAGCAAGATTATCCTATTTAAAGCAGCAGAGGGTCTACCTAATATATCAGGCTCTTCAATTATGCTGCCTGGGTTTGAATCATGGCAATATCACTTCGTAGTATGTCAACTTGGAAAAGTTGTTTAATTTTCTTTCATTTCCTCATCTATAGATGAAAGCAGATAGCTGGAATTCTATGATGGCATTATATTGAGAATTAGCCAAACAAAAACATGTAAAACTAGCATGAAAAGCAATTAGTAAATTATAATGCCCAATCAATGTTAGTTGTCACAGATTAAGTGAAGACTTCTTCATTCACACATAACTTCATATAAATAGTTACATGTATGTACCTGTGCAAGACACCAAAGTATCATTGTACAGGCATAATGAAATGCACTGTTGTTACTTAGGTAACAGCATACTAAGAAGTTTTGAGCACATCACTGACCTCGATATTGGGTGACATTATATTCAAGTCACTTTCTTTACCGGAAGTGATCTTTCACAATTCGTTTAGGAGTATCAGTTGGTCCTTGCTACGCTTTCCTGGCTTGCTCATGTCATTTTACTCAGATTGCAGAGAGATAGGAATATTGAGTTTAACTGTCAAGCATGCTCATATTCTGTTTGTATAGTTAAGTTTTCTATAGAGCTCATACACAATAAGAATATCAGGTTTTCTCTATGTGTATGGAAGAATCGAGTATGCAAAATTAGAGAACACTTTTAGATTTGACTGTTTTGTGCTACTATTATAGTATCAATTTTGTGTTTTCTCACAGTTCTAGGGGCTGAGAAGTCCACAATCAAGATGTTGTCCAGTTGGATGTCTGGAAATGGCTGCATCTCCCAGAGGGCACTTACTGGAATCATAGCCTTCCCCTCTGCCATTTTGTCATTTGCCATGTCACAACACATCATTACTTTCTTCCAGAGGATTTTGGTTTTAGCTGTCTTGGTCTAGTTCCTGGACCCTCATTATACAACAGACCTGTTTGTGCCTTGATCATGGACTTTCCAGCCTCTAAACTGTGCAAAATACATTTCTGTCTTTTAAAAATTATCCATACAATGGTATTTTGTTATCATAACCAAACAAACTAGAGAAACTTATTTTTTTGTCTCTTGCTCGAAAACACAAAGGAAACTTCGATTACCTGGATATTGTGAATGTATGAATTTACCACTGAATAACTACAATGTTAAAGCCCTTGACAGTTTGTGTTTTACTTCCACACTACTTCATAACAAGAGTTAATAACTATTTTATACAAAGGTTTGTATCAAGTGATAACATGACCCATTATAAATCCTCCTTTAATTGAGTACTTCCTGTGCCTTTTAAAGACTGTGCAGAGAGAGGTGGACACCATAGCACATCCTATTGAGGTAGAAGATGAATAACTTATGTAGAAGATTGTACTGTCCCATGTTCTGATTACATGCCCATTAGGCACCACTGAAGTAATCTATTTCTAGGTAACAGAAGTGGAAAAGAGAGGTATAAGCTAATAGTGCATAATATGATCCATGGAATTATTTCTCATACTAAATTAATAAACTGCTATTAGACAACTTGTTACATGTGACAGAAAGCACAAGGACCTGGACATATGATAAAAATAAATATATTAAACCAATTCTGATACTATCAATCAAGATACTATCATTTATAAGATAGGTATTCTTGAATAATTTAATGTCTCTAATCACGGTTTCCTCCTTTATAAAAATAAAATTATAATATCATCCTTATATAATTATAATATAAAAAATGCTTTATAAGAAATACCACAGAGTCAGGAACACAGAGCTGGAGACCAAAGAAGTTTTGCTGATTTCTGATGATGATAAAAGTAAGTTTTATTTTCCATTTATTTTGTAGAGTGAGATGTTAGATTTATTGCAATGTACCTTATTTAATAAGGGGTTTTAGAAAGCAGTATTGTAATTAATTTATGAATACTTATTTCATGATGAATGCAAATAAACTTTTAACAGAAAAATACATTTATAAAGGAAAAGATAACATGAATTTAATAACACTTTATATACTAGACATGATATTCATTACATTTTCTGACTTTTATGATCTTTGTTTTAAATTAAAGTAAATTGACACATAATAAAAATTATTGGAGTTTAAGTGGATGTATATATCCATATAATACAGTCAAAATGTAGACTATTTCCTTAATTCTGGAAAGTTTCCTAATACTATCTTCCAACAGATGACTACACTCACACAAAACTTTTTTAAAAACATCAATTTATTTCTAAATTGACAAATAAAACTTGTGTGTACTTGTCAGGCACAACATGATGTTTGAAATATGTATACATTGTAGAATGGCTCAACAGAGTTACATTTTCTGGTGAGAACACCTAAAATATTTTTATATATATATATAGGTATTTTGAACTCAGACTCTCAAACTTTCTAGACAAGCTGTCTAGCACTTAAGTCACACCCCTATCCTTTTTTGCTCTAATTAGTTTTCAGATAGAATGTTGTGCTTTGCCCTGGGCTGGTCTCCTACCATGATACTTGTACTTCCACCTCCCACATAGCTGGGATTAGAGGTATGTCCTTCCATGTTTGGCTTGGACATCGAGATAGGTTCACATTAACTTTCTTGCCTGGACTGGACTCAGACTGTGACCCTCCTAACTCTGCCTCCTAAATTGCAGGAACTATAGGTAAGTGTCACTTTGCCTGGGCTCTACTGATGATTTTTAAGAATACAACTCACAATTATAAAGTGTAGGAGGAATAAATTCAAATGAAAAATTGTTACAAAAAGGGAAACAGTGTTCAGGTTTCCATAATTTTTTCCTTCTGTTGTTCATACCACTTCTAAGGACTTAACACTCAGACCTCATTTGCATGACAGGCCATAATAGCAAATATTCTTCAAGGTTTCCATCAGCCTGACAGTCACCCACCATTTAGAAATAATATTATGTTTCAAAATCTGTAGCTATGGTGATAGTAATCAATCTCTTTATAGCTATATCTCTCTGTGTGTCTCTGTCTCTGTCTCTCTCTCTTTCTCTCTCTGTATACAATATTTACACAGCATCTTGTTATGTAATGCAACTAGCTTTTTAAAAACTTTTTATTCATTTATTCACATGTGCATACATTTTTGGGCCATTTTTCCCCACTGCCCTCCACATCCTCCCGCAGCTAGCTTTGAACTTACAATGAGTCTCGGGCTGGCCTCAAGGTTTCTATTCTCCTATCTCAGCCTCCCCAGTTCTGGAACTGCAGATGTGTACCAAGATACCAGGCTTTTATATTTATTTTATATATAATACAAAAGAGAAAGAAGCAAATGTATTTCATTTTTCTAACAATTTTTAAACTGTAGTTCACTTTGTTGTTCTATCAAAAGTGCACCTATGTATTATCATCATGTACTTAAACTACTGTAAAAAAGCATTTTATTTGATATGAAGAATAATAACTCATTTTTTAATTATACAATTACTTTCTTGTAAGATGTACTGACTATGATTCTTAAGGTGCAGACTATCATAAAAAATACTTTAAATAATTTGAACCAGATAATTAGAGTTTTCAAACTTTTAGTTGATATTTCAAAGTATAAGAAGCAATTATTTCTGAGAACTTTAGATAATTACAGATCTTTGGCAAAGTTAGATTCAGAAATAATTTTTCTTTATAAGTAGTCTACACTTATCCACTAGAAATATTTGATATCATTTTAGTGTCCTTTTCAAAACATTTGTTGTTTTCATAATAAATGTCAATTCAAAAAGAAATGAACAACTCTTTATATATCATAATAGTGGAATTCAACTCATGGTGCTTGGGGCTAAGGAGAAGAGCTCTTGATCTTTTAGGTGGGTGGTAATTAGTTCCTAAAACTAAATCTACCAGGGAGTCTTATTAAAGTTGATTCTGAATAATGATCCACACACTTTCATCCCTGGTGTTTGACATATCTGGCAGAATTTCTGAATTTTGCATTGATCAGGAGACAGCTTAACTCTTCTCATCTTACAAACCACTCCCTTCCTATACTCTACTTAAATTGGTTCAATATCTTCTCTAAAGAGTTGACCAAACCAGACATATTCACAAAGGACTATGATTACCAAATTATATTAATTAATTGCTAGTTAAACCAGAGGTTCAAACTTCTACAAGACAAGTTTTAGGATTTTTAGTCTGAACATACAGAAATACCTTTGTGGACCTTGTGTGGTCATTGATGATATGCATTTAGTTGATATACTTAATAGTTTGGTGATGACATAAGATCATGTAAATGAGCTCTGTAAGTATATCACACTGGAAATGTTTTCTTTTATTTACTTCTTATCAAAAGTTGAGCTGTTGATTTCTCATCTTCCTTTTCTATTTTCATCCTTTTTTATTACTTTCTGTTTTCTCTTTGAACAATTTAGTGTTAAAGCCATTAAACAGAGGATTACAGACAGGTGTTAATTCCAGAAGTGGAAGCTGAAGGACTTGAGGCCTTAAGAGAGGAAGTTAGAATCAAAGCAGGATGTGGAAGGAGTCAACACAGTGGAATTAGCTTATTCAGAACATAAATAATAGTCTAGAAGAAGCATCATAGCTCAAGTAGATTGGAGAGGGAATTCAAATGGGCTGGTGGCATGATGTGGGGGAGAGGAGACATTACCTATGAAGTTTGGATATGGAGGAGAGACATTCACTCAGAGACTGATCAGATTAGTAAATCTATTAAGGATAATGAGATTTAGGTATTTGCATTCAGAGAAAGATGTTAAAATATGAAAATGGAAAAAAGTAGAATAAAATCTATGACAGGCATATTAGAATTATTGGTATGAACTCATGGTTTTAAAAATAGATGTAAAATATTTAGAAAACTGTCTCTGGAGATATTTGTACCTCTGTCCTCTGACAGGAACTAGAAGCAGAAACATCCAAACATTGATGGTGCTGTTAAACATCCAGATCTTCACATTTAAAACCCATCGAAAAGAGCAGTGACTCTCCTGAGACATTATTGATTCCATTACTGGAAAGGCTAAGGTAAGTTGAATTTGGGACTTTTTGTATTGAAAGCAAAGACATGTTCCACAAGAAATGAAGATATGTTGAAAGAATACAGTGCAAGCTTGAATGTGTTTTTCACTGGAAATATTTGAGACTGTAAGAAAACTTTTAATAGTAACTTTGATGCATTTAATAGAGCAACATCCAAATAAATAAAATAATAGAAATTTGAATGAGAGCAAGGACATATAACATGGTAGTGACAACTACAAAGAGTATGCCAGCAATTTGAAAAGAAGGGGAATGGTATGCGTTTTGATGAATTATACACTGAATAGCATCTTAAATTTAATTCTGAAATATAATACAAGTATATTGTAATCTAAGATCAATACTAATATTCATTGCATACTTTATGTCAGGCACTGGGCTTAATATTTCATCTTGTATATAATTTTATCCTGATTATAAACCACAGTGAGTTAGCGTTACTATCTCTTCTATCTTTATAGACAATATGAGTCCTAAAAATTGAAGTACCTAAGTACTACTACTGCTATCTCATTCCAGCACTGTTTCCCTTCCTTCATTGAGTATAATGCAGAAAAACATCATTTGTGACTTTTAACTCTTCTTCTTTTGCTATATTTATTAAAGATATACTTGCTGAGAAGTTCTTTATTTATAAGTTAACTATTTTAGACTTTTAAATAGTATTGATAAATACAAACAAGTTTGGGTAAAGAAAACCATCTCTGCCTGATGTCATTATTCTAGTAACACTTATTTCTGAGACTTCACTTTTTACAGTTCCTGATTTGACTTACTACATAGCCGGATATGGGAACTGCAAGGTGATTTATAAGCTATTTCATTGCATTTGATTCTCCATGAATAACTTAGCACAAGTATTACTTTTGCTGATAAGAACCATTTGTATTTTTTCTATTGCTTAATCTTTGTAAAAGGAGTCTGTGTAGTATATTAAGGAAAGATTTTGAAAGCTGAAAAATGTAATTCCTCATGTAGAGCATAGCAAAAACTCTATTTTCTATTTTTTTATTGTTTTATTATTCATATGTGCGTACAAGGCTTGGGTCATTTCTCCCCCCTACCTCCACCCCCTCCCTTGCCACCCACTCTGCCCCTTCCCTCACTCCCCCACCCCCTCAATACCCAGCAGAAACTATTTTGCCCTTATCTCAAATTTGGTTGAAGAGAGAGTATAAGCAATAATAGGAAGGAACAAGTGTTTTTCTTGGTTGAGACATGTATTCCTGTTATTCCTTCTTCTTGCCTAATTGTTCTGGCTAGGAATTCCAGTACTATGTTGAATAGGAGTGGAGATAGTGGGCATCCTTGTCTGGTTCCTGATTTTAGAGGGAATGGTTTCAGTTTTTCTCCGTTATGTATAATGCTGGCTGTAGGTTTGTCATATATAGCTTTTATAATGTTGAGGAACTTTCCTTCTATTCCTAGTTTTCTTAGAGCTTTTATCATGAAATGGTGTTGGATCCTATCAAAGGCTTTTTCTGCATCTATTGAGATGATCAAGTGGTTTTTGTCTTTGTTTCTGTTAATGTGGTTTATTACGTTTATTGATTTTTGTATGGTGAACCACCCCTGCATCCCTGGGATGAAGCCTACTTGGTCATGGTGAATAATCTTTTTGATGTGTTGTTGAATTCGGATTACCATTATTTTCTTGAGGATTTTTGCGTCAATGTTCATTCAGGAGATTGGCCTATAGTTCTCCTTTTTGGAGGTGTCTTTGCCTGGTTTTGGGATAAGTGTAATACTGGCTTCATAAAATATGTTTGGCAGTTTTCCTTCCCTTTCTATTTCATGGAACAGTTTAAGGAAGGTTGGTGTCAGTTCTTCTTTAAAGGTCTGATAGAATTCAGCAGAGAATCCATCAGGTCCTGGACTTTTCTTTTTGGGGAGACTTGATTGCTGCTTCAATTTCATTTTGTGTTATAGATCTATTCAGGTGATTAATTTCCTCTTGGTTTAGTTTTGGATGCTCATATGTATCTATAAATCTATCCATTTCTTTAAGATTTTCAAATTTATTTAAATATAGGTTCTCAAGGTAGTCTCTGAAGCTTTCCTGGACTTTCATGGTGTTTGTTGTTATCTCCCCATTTGTATTCCTGATTCTACTAATTTGGTTTTTTTTCTCTCCTCATTTTAGTCAGGTTTGCCAGGGGCCTATCGATCTTGTTTATTTTTTCAAAGAACCAACTTTTTGTTTCATTATTCTTTGTATGGTTTTTTGGTTTCTATTTCATTGATTTCAGCTCTTATTTTTATTATTTCTCTTCTTCTCTTTGTTTTGGGATTTGCTTCTTCTTGTTTTTCTAGGAGTTTGAGAGGTATCATTAGGTCATTGATTTGGGATCTTTCGGTCTTTTTAAAATATGCACTCATGGCTATAAACTTTCCTCTCAGGACTGCCTTTGCTGTGTCCCATAGGTTCCGGTAGTTGTATTTTCATTTTCATTGACTTCCAGGAACTTTTTAATTTCCTCTTTTATTTCATTGAAGATCCATTCTTCATTAAGTAATGAGTTATTTAGTTTCCAGCTGTTTACTTTTGTTGTTGAGTTCTACTTTTACTGCATTGTGATCAGATAGTATACACGGTATAATTTCTATTTTTTTATATTTGCTGAGTCTTGCTTTGTGCCCTAGGATATTATCTATATTGGACAAGATTCCATGGGCTGCTGAGAAGAATGTATATTGTGTAGAAGTTGGATGAAATGTTCTGTAGACATCTACTAGGTCCATTTGACCTATTGTATATTTTAGATCTTGGATTTCTTTATTGATTTTTTGTTGGATGACCTATCTATTGATGATAATGGGGTGTTAAAGTCTCCCACAACCACTGTGTTGGCATTAATATATGCTTTTTCTTTCTTAGGTCTTTCAGGGTATGTTTGATGAAATTGGGTGTGTTGACATTGGGTGAATACAGGTTGATGATTATTATTTCCTTTTGATCTATTTCCCCTTTTATTAGTATGGAATGTCTTTCTTTATCTCGTTTGATCAATGTAGGTTTTGAAGTCTACTTTGTCAGAGATAAGTATTACAACTCCTGCCTGTTTTCGGGGGCCATTGGCTTGGTAAATCTTCTTCCAGCCTTTCATCCTAAGCCTGTGTTTATTTCTGTTGGTGAGATGGGTCTCCTGTAAGCAACAAATGTTGGATCTTCCTTTTTAATCCATTTCATCAAGCGGTGCCTTTTGATGGGTGAATTAAGTCCCTTAACATTAAGTGTTAGTACTGATAGGTATGTGGTGATTCCTGTCATTTAGTTGTCTTAGTTGTTTGAAGGTTTGATTGCGTGTACCTAAGTTGAGGTTACTCTCTACTGTCTTGCTTTTTCTTTTCCTGTGGTTTAGTGCTGCCTGTCTTTTCATGGTTAAGTTGGGTTTCACTTTCTGTGTGCAGAATCCCTTGAAGAATCTTTTGTAGTGGTGGCTTTGTGGTCACATATTGTTTTAGTTTCTGCTTATCATGGAAGACTTTCCATCTATTTTGAATGGTAGTTTTGCTGGGTAAAGTATCCTGGGGTTGAAGTTATTTTCATTCAGTGCCCGGAAGATCTCACCCCACGCTCTTCTTGCTTTTAATATTTCTGTTGAAAAGTCTGCTGTGATTTTGATGGTTTTACCTTTGTATGTTACTTGTTTTTTCTCTCTTACAGCCTTCAATATTCTTTCCCTAGTTTCTGAACTTGTTGTTTTAATGATGATATGTCGTGGGGGTAGTTCTATTTTGATCTGGTCTGTTTGGTGTCCTGGAGGCCTCTTGCATCTGTATGGGAATCTCTTTCTCTAGATTTGGGAAATTTTCTATTATTATTTTGTTGAATATATTACGCTTTCCCTTCACTTGCACCTCTTCTCCTTCTTCGATGCTCATGATTCTCAAGTTTGGTCTTTTGATGGAGTCAGTGAGTTCTTGCATTTTCTTTTCACAGGTCTTGAGTTGTTTAATTAATAGTTCTTCGGTTTTTCCTTTGATTACCATTTCACCTTCAAATTCTGAGATTCTGTCTTCTGTTTGTTCTATTCTGCTGGATTGTCCTTCCGTTTTGTTTTGCAGTTCTGTTTCATTCTTTTTTCTGAGGTTTTCCATATCCTGGGTGGTTTCATCTTTAATGTTGTCTATTTTTGTCCTGAGTTCATTTATTTGTTTATTAATTGTGTTCTCTATTTCACTTCAGTGTTTATACAGTGCTTCTATGGTTTCCTTTATTTCTTCTTTTGCTTTTTCAAATTCTCTATTTTTGTTGTCTCCTGTACATTTTGGTAGACCATATCCAGTATCAGCTCTATAAAATTCTCATTGAGTACCTGTAGTATGTCTTCTTTCAAATTATTCTTGTGGGCTTCATTGTGTTCTTTGGCATAGTTTATCTTCATTTTGTTGGAGTCTGGATCTGAGTATCTGTTTTCTTCATTTCCCTCTGGTTCCTGTACTAATTTTTTGCTGTGTGGAACCTGGTTTCCCTGTTTTTTCTGTCTTCCCGTCATTGTCCTTGGTGTTGTTACTGTCCCTGTACTGTGTGCAATTATGTATTTTCTAGCTTGTAATAATAACAATGGTTTCTCTGTTTAACGTGAATTGGAGATGATCTTCCCCAGCTAGAGGCATGGAGGGGTCAAAGTTTTGCCTCTTCTAGGTGGTTTTGCCTTCAAGGTGTGTCTCCAGCGTCTCTCTAAGATTTCACTATAGGAGGCATGCTTTCTGTTTCCTCCCTGTAGCTGCCATCTTGGAAACAGTCTATTTTCTATTTATCATGGATGTTCTGGTATTATAATTTTATAACCTCTTGCAACATTTTATTTGTTTTAAATGAAATTTTAGTCTATTAGAAATGTATTTTGAGAACTGTTTTTCCATATTGGCATGTGACCTAGATTTATGTTGTGTTTGTTTCTTTTTTTTATTATTATGCTGAGGGTACATTGTGGCATTTACAAAAGGTTTTACAACTTAGCAAATATATCCTACTTGAATTCACCACCTACAATATTCTCCTTTATATCCCTTCCCATGTTGTGTTTGTGATTTGCGTGGAAGAACTAAATGTCTGATAAAGTATTTATTCAAAATGATCACAGATAATTATAGGGGCAGGCAAAAACCATCTGAGCAATAAAGATGAAAAGAGTTTCCTCCTGACTGCGATGGCAGGTTTTGATCACATTGATACTGATTATGTTTCATGGTATTTATTCCTAACAAGTTGCAAGTGTGAACTTCATGGGTAGGTGAAGCAGGATTCAGCTGGTGGTGATGACTATTCTATGTTTATAACATGTTCAGAACTAAGAAATTAAAATGAATGGATATTCTTATTAATGCTAAAATATACTGTAGAGTATTCTTTAATACTCTTTCATATAAAGAGTATGATTCAGATAATTTTAGTAAATAGGTTAGTAAGGTAAATGGATATACATTCAGAAACAAAGCTTACTCAGAATAAATAAATGCTGTTTTATTTAGATAAGTTACTAGGCACCTCAGAACCATCCAAATATCTACAATGCAGGCTACAATACATGGATATAATAAATTATAATTATATACTATAAATTATGAGCTCTTATAGGCCTCTCAAAATTTTTCTAATTTTCTACTTAGACTATTTCCTCATCACTTTGTTATTTCCTTGGATTCATATCTCTTTTGGTGATTTTAAGTTTTGCAGTGTGGTTTTAAAAAATGAGTGAAATGTCATGTGAAGATTTTTTGTATTCTTATTTGATTTTTCTTCCATTCCCTTTTATGAGTAAAAATATTCAAGGAGACATATTTTACTTGTCCTAATTATTATAGTAAGACATTTTATACAATATTTCATTGATTCTAGAGCAAAGAAATTAAGTAACCATAAAACACTTCAACTATAAACTTAATACAAGGTTCTTAGAATGGAAGAGACCATGATAGAGAACATTTATTCACTAAAGTATACAAAAAATAAAAATCAACAAGCGACATCAGGAAAATGGGAGAAAAAGAATTTTCATCAGTTATTTCTTCTGACAAACATTAATTGTGGCAATCCTTCAAGAAAAAAGTTCTTTTGTTTCTTGTTATTATTTTCTATTATTATTTTGCTGGTTGGGGGCACTGTGGAGTATTTGCAAAAGTTCTTACAATGTATCAAATATATAATATTTGAATTCACCCACTCAGCTGCTCTCTTTCATTCCCTCTCCTATGATTCCTGGAACAGTTTCAACAGGTAATATTTTTGAATTTACATACATGTGTATACATTATTTTTAACACCTCTCCTCTGCCCACCACCTGTAAAACCCCTGTCCTGCCTCCAGGCAGAACCTATTCCACCTTCCTGTTCTCTGACTTTTGTAGAAGAAAAACATAAAAAATCATAGAAAAGCAAGGTGTTTTTGCTAGTTTGAGATAAAGATATTTATATAGGGATATTCCTTGTGTTGTTTTCCATGCATATATGAATTACAACCCAAGCTGGTTCATCTCTTCTAGAACTCTTCACTACTTCCTAATCCCCTTCCCATAGTGTCTTCTGCCAGTTTAAGATCACTTTATTCACTCCTCTACAGTGAGCACATCAACCACAATCAAGTGTTTTATTTCCTTCCCTTGCCCTATCCTTCCCGTGCCTGTTCTCCCTAGTGTGATCTTTGTCCAATAATATTACTGCATTTGTTTTTGTCTATCTTTGGCATATGAGGAAGAATGTGATTTTTGGCCTTCTAACATGACTAATTTCACTTAAGATGATGTTTCCAGTTCCATCCATGTATCCATGAATGACAAAATTTCATTCTTCTTTGTGGCTGAATACAATTTCATTGTGTGTATATATATATATATATATATATATATATATATATATATATACCACATTTTCTTAATCCATTTATTAGTAATGGGGCATCTTGGCTGTTTCCATAGCTTGGCTATTATGAATAGTGCTGAAATAAACATGGGTGTTCAGGTGCCTTTGAAATAACCTGTGTTACATTCCTTTGAGTGTATCCCTAGGAGTGGTATTGCTGGATTATATAGCAGATCTATTTTTAGTTTTTTAAGAAACCTCCATATTGTTTTTCATAGTGGTTGTACTAGCTTACATTTCTACCAGCAGTGTATGAAGGTTACTTTTTCACTGCTTTCTCCACAACATTTGTTGTTGGTGGTGTTCTTGATGATAGCAATTCTAACAAGAGTGAGGTGGAATCTTGTGTAGTGAGCAGTTTTGTATGAGTTTTTTAGACATTTGGAATTCTTCCTTTGAAAAAGTTCTGTTTAGTTCAGTTGCCCATTTCTTTACTGGGTTATTGATTTTGGGGGAGTTTAGAGTTTTGATCTCTCAGTATATTCTGGTTATCTGTCCCTTGTCTTGTGCATAGGAAAGATTTTCTCCCATTCTGTTGGTGGTCTTTTCAGTCTAGAGACCATTTCTTTTGTTGTGCAGAAGCTTTTTAATTTCATGTAGTTCCATTTGTCAAGCATTTCTCTTAATTTCTGATCCACTTGAGTTCTACAGAGGAGGTCCTTGCCCATGCCTATTGCTTCAAGTGTATTCCCTGGTC
The DNA here is from genome assembly GCF_047511655.1 of Castor canadensis. Taxonomy (NCBI): domain Eukaryota; kingdom Metazoa; phylum Chordata; class Mammalia; order Rodentia; family Castoridae; genus Castor; species Castor canadensis. The sequence continues at coordinate 59,418,487 of NC_133398.1, forward strand.
TTTACTATACTAGCTTCAAGGTTTCAGATCTGATATTAAGGTTCTTAATCCAATTTGAGATGATACTAGTACAGGGTGACAAGCCTGGATATACTTTCAGTTTGCTGCAGGCAGACAACCAGTGTTCCCAGCAACATTTTTTGAAGAGATTGTCTTTTCTCCATTGTATGTTTTTGGCACCTTTGTCAAAAATTAGGTGAGCATACCTGCATGGATTCATATCTGGGTCTTCTATTGTGTTCTACTGGTCTTTATGTCTGTTTTTTTGCTAGTCCCATGCTGTTTTTATTGCTTTGGCTCTGTAGCACAGTTTGAAGTCAGGTATTGTGATATCATTGGTATTGCTCAGTATTACTTTGGTTATTTACAGTCTTTTGTATTTCTAAACCTTAGGGTAGATTTTTCAGTCTCTGTGATGAATGTCATTGTGATTTTGATGGGAATTGCATTGAACATGTAGATTGCTTTTGTAGTATAGCCACTTTTACTATCTTGATTCTGCCAATTCATGAGCATGGGAGAGCTTTCCACTGTCTGTAGTCTTCTTTGATCTCTTTCTTCAACAGTTTGCAGTTTTCCTTGAAGATATCATTCACATCCTTTGTTGAGGTTCTCCTAGGTATTAGATATTTTTTTGAGGCTATCGTAAATGTAATTGTTTTTCTATATTGGTTCTCAATCTTCTCAATGTTGGTGTATAAAAAGGGCACTGATATTTGTAAGTTGATTTTGTATCCTGTTGCTTTGCTGAAGTCATTTAGGGTATCTAGGAGGTTTTTTTTTTGGTGGAGTTTTTCAGGTCTTTAAGGTATAAGATCATGTCATCAGGAATAGGGATAGTTTGACTACCTCTTTACTTATTTGTATTCCTTTTATTTCTTCTTCTTACATATTTCTCTGGCTAAAAATTAGAGTGGGGAGAGTGGGCACCATTGTCTTATTCCTGATTTTAGGGTACAAGGTTTCAGTTTTTAACCCATTAAGTATAATGTTGGCTATAAGTTTGTCATATATAGCCTTTATAATATTGAGGTACATTTGTTCTATTCGTAGTTTCATCAGAGCTTTTATCATGAAATGGTTTTGAATCATACTAAAGGCTTTTTCTGCATCTATTAAGATGATCAAGTGGTTTTTGTCTTTGCTTCTGTTAATGTGCTGTATTACATTTAATGATTTGAATATGTTGAACCATCACTGCATCCCTGAGATTAAGCTGAATATGATTTTTTTGTATATATTTATGGATTCCATTTGTCTTTATTTTATTGAGGATTTTTGCACTAGTGTTCATTAAGGAGATTGGCTTGAAATTCTCCTGTTTTTGGATATATCCTTGTCTGGTTTTTCAATGAGTGTAATATTGACATCATAAAATGAGTTAGGCAGTGTTCCTTCCCTTTCTATTTCATGGAAAAGTTTAAGGAGTGTTAGCATTATTTCTTCTTTAAATGTCTGGAAGAATTGCACAGAGAGTCCATCTTGGTCCTGGACTTTTCTTTTTTGGCAGACTCTTGATTGCTGCTTCAATTTCATTGAATCTTACAGATCTGCTTAGGGTGATTAATATCCTCTTGGTTCAGTTACAGATGATAATAAGTGTCTAGACATTTGGACATTTCTTCTACATTTTCCAATTGATTTGAATATAGGTTCTGAAAGTACTCCCTGATGATTCCTTGGATTTCCTTGGTGTTTGTTGCTATTTCCCCATTTCATTTCTGATTTTACTAATTTGGGTGTTTTTCCTCCTCATTTTGGTCAGATTTGCCCAGGGTTTGTCAATCTTTTTTATTTTTTCAAAGTACCAGTTTTTTGTTTCACTGATTCTTTGTATGGTTTTTTTGTCTCTATTTCATTGATTTTGGCCCTTACATTTATTATTTCTCTCCTTTTACTTTTTCTGGGTTTAGTTTGTTCTTGTTTTTCTAGGAATTTGCTATGCAGCATTAGATCATTTATTTGAGATCTTTCTGTGTTTTTAGTTCATGCATGCATGGCTATAAACTTTCCTCTTAAGACCCTTGCTGTGTCCCAGGCATTCTAATAGATGTGTTTTCATTTTCATTAAATTTCAGGAAGTTTTTGATTTCCTCCTTTATTTCTTCTATCACCCACTGTTTGTTGAGTAATGTGTTGTTCAGTCTTCAATTGTTTGTGTATTTTCAGCTGCTGACTTTATTGCTGTGTTCCAGTTTTACTGCATTCTAAGAAGAATGTTTACTGTGCTGTTGCATGGTAAAATCTTCTATAGACCTGTTAGGTCAATTTGATCTGTAGTATCATATAGTTCCAGGATTTCATTCTTGGTTTTTTTGTCTGCATAATTTATCTTTTGGTGACAGAGGAGTATTAGGGTCTACCACTACCACTGTGTTGGAGTATATATGTGATTTTAAGTCATTTAGTGTATGTTTAATGAAGTTGGATGCATTGACATTGGGTGAATATAAGTTAATAATTGTTATTTCCTTTTAATGTACTTCCCCTTTTATTAGTATGAAGTGACTTTCTTTGTCTCATTTGACTAATGTAAGCTGATATAAGTATTGATACTCCTGCCTGTTTTCAAGGGCTATTAGCTTTGTAAAACTTCCAGCCATTCACTCTAAGCCACTATTTGTTTCTATCATGAAGGTGGGTCTCTTGTAGACAAAAAATTGTTGGGTCATCCTTTTAAATACAGTTTTCCAAATGGTGTCTATGATGGAAGAGTGGAGTCCACTGACATTCAGTATTAATATTGATAGGTATGTGGTGACTCCTGCCATTTTGTTGTTTAAGAATTTGATTGTGTGCAGCTGAATCACTGGTACTCTGATTGCCTTTTCTTCTGTGGTTTACATCCCATCCTCTCATGGTTTTCATCTTCTGTATACAGAATTCCTTCTATAATCTTCTGTAGTGGTGGATTTGTGGTTGCATATTGTTTTGGTTTCTATTTATCATAGAAGGCTTTTATTCCTCTGTTAATTTTGAATGATAGTTTTGCTGGATAAAGTATCCTAGGGCTGAAATTTTTGTCTTTTGGTACTTGGTATGCCTCACTCCATGCCCTTCCTACTTTTAAGCTTTCTGTTGAAAAATCTGCTGTTATTTTGATGGGTTTACCTTTATATGATATTGTATTTTCTCTCATAGCCTTCAATATTCTTTCTCTGTTCTCTTTGTTCATTTTAATAACGTGTCGTGGAAAGTTTATAATTTGGTCAAGTCTGTTTGTTTTCCTGAAGGTTTTCTAAAGGCTTCCTGTACTTGAATGGGAAACTCTTGCTCAAGATTTGGAAATTTTTCTACTATTTTTTTGAATATATTATGTATCCTTTTGGTTTGCACCTTTTCTCCTTCTTCAATACCCATGATTTTCAGGTTTGGACTTTTGATGAAGTTGCTGAGTTCTTGCATATACCCTTCTCAGCTCTTAAGTTGCTGATGTAGAGTTATTCTGCTTTTTCTTCTCTCTCTTTATTTTATCATTTTTACATTTACTTACATGTGTATACTTGTGCCACTTCCCTCCCTTCCCCACCACTTCTAGGCATATCTATTTTATCTCTGAGCCCTGAAATTCTGTTTTCCACTTGCTCTAGTCTGTTGGAGTTGCTTTCCATTTTTTTTTTGTTTTGTTTTGTTTTAATTTGGCTAATGGAATCTTTTTTTTTTCCAGAATTTCTGTTTGATTCATTTTCCTAAGGTTTTCCATGTCTTTGTTCAATTCCTCTTTCATATCTTGTGTTCTCTTCTTTATTTCATATATCTCTTTTTTTATGGTTTACTTTGCTTCCCTTTGATTTTTGTTGAAGTCCTCTCTGAGTTCATTTAGTAGTTTCTGTGTCTTCTAAAGTTTTTTATTTGTAGTGTCTTGGTGTTTCTTGAGTGCATCTTGTACTTTCTGTTTAACCATGTCTTGTAGCTTCTCCATGAATTTCTGAGTTATCTTATCCATGATTTCCTGTTTGAGAGATTTTTTGTGGGTGTCACTGAACTCATTAGTGATATTTATCATTGTTTTGTTGGGGTCAGGAACTAAGTATTAATTTTCTTCATTTCCCACTAAATCTTTATTGAATTGTTTTTTTGAAGAGTGCAGTTTCTTAGCTGTCTGCTTCTCTCCATCCTGTTAATTGGTGAAGTACAATTATATTCTTGGATGTGCTGGCAGTTTGAATTGCCTGGGGTTTTTTTCCCCTTGTTTTACTTTTTATATTGTGACTGGCTTACCTGTTAGTTAGGTCGATGTGCTATTTCTGCCCCAGGCCTGGAAGTATAAATTAGCAATAACAAATTCACAAAATCAATGCCAGACCAGTTGTTTACATATTATATAGAAAAATGATGTTGATAATGTCTATGAACAGTGGGAGTTGGGGGGTAATCATTTGGCTAGACATTGAAACTGGGGTAATTGGTAAAGGTGGGTGCTAAAAGTGGGGGGAGGAAAGGGAGGTATTATGTTGGGGAAAGAGTTATGGGGGATGCTGAGTTTTAGGACCCTCTTTGTGTTTGGGCATCATTCTGCCATTGTAGTGGATGGTACTTGTGTCAGGGATTGCAGACAGTTGGGGGTGTGTACAACTGATCTCAATCCAATCAGGTTGACAGACAAGATTAACCATTCCATAGTAAGAAAAAAAGGAGAAGTTAAATAACTATATTAACATATATAAAACATAGAACAAATCTAGCTCAAAGTTAGCAGAAGAATGGAAATAAAAATCAGAGCAAAAAATATAAAGAGATTAGAAAAATAATAGAAAATATGACCACATTAATTGTTTTGGGAAAAGATAAATAAAGTTGATAATTTTTATCTAAATTATCTAATTATCTAAGAAAAAACCAGAAGACTCAAAAATTAAATAAGAACTTGGAGTAACAGCAATAAAAAGGCTCATAAAAACAAAGCCTATGTGGCTAATCTAGGAGTGACATGTAAATTTCTACCCAAAGAGATCCATGAAGAAATAGAATATCTGAGTAGGCCAACTATAGTGAAGAAGATCAAGTATGTAAATAAAAGCCTCTCATCAAAGAGAAGTTGGAACTTGACAAGTTCACTGGTTAAGTCTACCAAACATTTAAAAGAAGAAATAATTATTTTTTTGCAAATTTTTACAATAAAATGAAGAAGAGGAAATACTTCAAAATTCTTTGTATAACATACACTGAGGAGAAAGATGAAGATATTATAAGAAAAGAAAATTATAGAACTCTGTATAAAACAATGACTCAAACATGGTCATTCAGGAAAACCAGAGTCTGAGAGTTGTGGAAGATGGTGAAGGAGCCAGGTCGTAGCAGGTAAAGTATCTTTTTATTCCTCAGAAAGTTGTGGCAGAATGACATGTTGAGAAAGGCTCTCCAGATTGAGACTGAGGTGCTCAGGGTATCTTGAAAACAAGACACAATCACAGCTCAGGGACTATTGACATACCCATCTAGGAACAAGTGGCCTCTAGGACTTCAAATAGATACCTTCAAAATAGAACCTCTCCATGGCATATGACAGTTAAAACAAGTACAGAAAATAAGGAAATAATATTGTAAGCTGGAAGTTAGAAGCACCAAATCACCCATAAAGCAAACTGGTCAGAATAGCAGCAGATTTCTTAACAGAAAACTTCAATGCAAGAAAGGCCCGGAACAAACTATTTCAAACACTGAAAGAATGTAACTGCAAACTTAGATTACCCCATAAAAATACCATTCATAATTGAAGGGGAAATAAGAACTTTTCCTTGCAAGAAAAAAATAAATTTACAACTACTAAACCAGTACTGCAGAAAATACTCAAAGGAAACATACACACAGAAGAGCAAGATAAAGTCAACCATGAAAATAAAGGAAAAATAAATCTCACCAGACAAGTATACAAGCAAATAAAGAATCAAGCAGTATTGAACACAACAAAAACAACAAAATTGCAGGAATCACTATATGGCCACTCAATATTAAAATTGAATGTTAATGGTCTCAATTCTCTAATCAAAAATTCTCTTGCTCTCTGACTATAATAAGCAATGAGTTTGAAGTAGTAATAATGACATCATACTAATGGGTAAAAAGCTGAAGTATTTTCTTATAAGATGAGGGAAAAGGATTCCTTATCCCATCACTTCTTTTTTTTTAAATTTTTTTATTCATTTATTCACATGTACACACATTGTTTGGGCCATTACTCCTCCCAGCCCCCTCCTTCTCTTACACCCACCTTGATTCCAGGCAGAACCTGTTCTTCTCTTTTCTCCAATTTTGTTGAAGAGTAGACATAAGCAATAATAAGAAAGACATAGCATTTTTGATAGTTGAGGTGAGGATAGCTATACAGAGAGATTCCTAGCATTGCTTTCATTCACAAATGTATTACAACCCAAGTTGATTCATCTCTACCTGACCTTTTCACTAGTTCCTGATCCCCTTCCCACATTGATCTCTGTTGCTTTAAGTTTTCTGTATTAGCTCCTCTGCAGTGGGGACATCAGACACTTTAATGTTTTGGGTTTCCTACCTATCCCATACCTCCCGTATGTGCTCTCCCCTTAGCATGTGACTCAAGTCCAATAACACTGCTGTATTTTCCTTAGATCTAAAGTCCACAAATGAGGGAGAACATATGATTTTTGGTCTTCTGAGCCTGGCTAACCTTGCTCAGAATGATGTTCTCCAGTTCCATCTATTTACTTGAGAATAATATTTCATTCTTCTTCATGGCTGAGTAAAACTCCATTGTGTACCACATTTTCTTAATCCATTTGTCTGTAGTGGGGCATCTTGGCTATTTCCATAATTTGGCTGCAATAAACATGGGTGTGCAGGTACATCTGGAGTAACCTGTGTCCTTTGGGTATATCCCCAGGAGTGGGACTGCTGGATCATATGGCAGATGTATTTTAGGTTTTTAAGAAGCCTCCAAATGTTTTTCCAGAGTGGTTGCACTAGCTTGCATTCCTACCAGAAGTGTATGAGGGTTCTTTTTTCCCCACATCCTCGCCAACAACAGGTGTTGGTGGTGTTTTTGGTGATGACTTCTAACAAAGGTGAGGTGGAATCTTAGTGTGGTTTTGATTTGTATTTCCTTTATGGCTAGAGATGGTGAACATTTTTTCACGTGTTTTTTGGCCATTTGAATTTCCTGTTGAGAAAGTTCTGTTTCGTTCAGCTGCCCACTTTTTTATTGGTTCATTGATTTTGGGAGAGTTTAGTTTTTTAAGTTCCCTGTATATTGTGGTTATCAGTCCTTTGTCTGGTGTATAGCTGGAAAATATTTTCTCCCATTCTGTGGGTGGTCTCTTCAGTTTAGAGACCATTTCTTTTATTATGCAGAAGCTTTTTAATTTTATGAATTCCCATTTGTCCATTCTTTCTCTTAGTTGGTGAGCTACTGGGGTTCTATTGAGGATTATCTTGCCTACATCTATTATTTCCAGAATATTCCCTGCTCTTTTCTGTACTAACTTCAGAGTTTTGGGTATGATATTAAGATACTTGATCCATTTTGAGTTTATACTGGTAAAAGCATGGGTCTAGTTTCAGGTTTTTGCAGATGGATAACCAGCTTTCTCAGCAACATTTGTTGAAGAGGCTGTCTTTTCTCCATTGTATATTTTTGGAAACTTTGTGAAAAATAAGGTGGGCATAACTGTGTGGATTCATGTCGGGGTCCTCTAGTATGTTCCACTGGTCTTCATGTCTGTTTTTGTGCTAGTACCATGCAGTTTTTATTGCTATGGCTTTGTAATATATTTTGAAGTTAGGTATTGTGATACCTCCAGCATTGCTCCTTTTGCTGAGTATTGACTTGGCTATTCGCAGTCTTTTGTGTTTCCAAATGAACTTTAGGGTAGATTTTTCAATCTCTGAAATGAATGTCATTGGGATTTTGAATCAATGTTACTCTCTACTTTCTTGCCTTTTCTTCTCCTGTGGTTTGGTACTGTCTGTTTTTTCATGATTTTTTATGCTTTCATTTTCTGTGTGAAGAATTCCTTGAAGAATCTTTTGTAGTGATCATAGATTGTTTTAGTTTCTGTTTATCATGGAAGACTTTTATTGATCCATCTATTTTGAATTATAGCTTTGCTGGGTAGAGTATCCTAGTGTTGAAGTTATTTTCATTCAGTGCATGGAATACCTTATTCCGTGCTCTCTTGCTTTAAGGTTTCTGTTGAGAAATCCTCTATGATTTTGATGGGTTTACCATTATATGTTATTTGTTTTTTCTGTCTTACAGCCTTCAATATTCTTTCTCTATTCTCTGTGCTTGTTGTTTTAATGATATGTCATGTGGTAGTTCTATTTTGGTCACATCTGTTTGGTGTTCTGGAAACTTCCTGTACCTGAATGGGCATAGTTTTCTCTAGATTTGGGAAATTTTCTGTTATTATTTTGTTGAATATATTACAAATCCCTTTTGCTTGCACCTCTTCTCCTTCTTCAATGCCCGTGACTATCAGGTTTGGTCTTTTGATGAAGTTGGTGACTTCTTGCATATTCTTTTCACAGGTCTTATGTTGTTTGACTAACAGCTCTTCAGTTTTTCCTTTAATTTACATTTCATCTTCAAGTTCTGAGATTCTATCTTCTGCTTGTTCTAATCTACTGGAGTGGCCTTCCACTGTGTTTTGTATTTCTGTTTGATTCTTTTTTCTGAAGTTTTCTATATCATGGGTCACTTCCTCTTTAATATTGTCTGTTTTCATCTTTATTTCATTTATCTCTCTATCTGAGGTGTTCTCTGTTTCACTTTGGTGTTTATTAGGGCTCCTATGAGTTCATTTATTTGTTCTGTGTCTTCTCGTATTTTTTATTTTTGGTGTCTTAGAATTTCTTGAGTGCCTCTTGTACATTTTGGTTCACCATGTCTAGTAACGTCTCCATGAAATTCTCAGTGATTACTGCAGGATTTCTTCTTTCAGGGTGTTCTTGTGGGCTTCCTTATCATAGTTTATCTTTTTTTTGGTGGAGCCTGGAACTGAGTATCCGTTTTGTTCATTTCCCTCTGAATCCTGCATAAATTTATTTTTTGATGGATAATGGTTTCCATCTCTTTTTCATCTTTCCACTGCTCTACTTGGTGCTGTTTCTGTCTCTTATCCATGTGTAGCTTAGTGTTAGCTAACTTAACAATAGTAAAACTAACACAACAAAGAAAGCAAGAATAAAAATTGAAAGAAAACCAAAGAAATCAACAAGGAGAGGTGTTGGACAAATAGGGAACAAAACAAACAAACACATAAAAATATCCCAGGTTCAAGGACAATAGAAATTCAGTCTTAGTAGTTCTGGTGTTATTCCTTGAGCATTCAGTCCTGGTGTTGATATTTAAGCACAAGCTCTGTGTTAGTATCACCAGTTGTCAGGTGTTTGGGGAGACTCACCAGTTATTTTCCTGTCTTTCAGCATCAGCTACTTAGTGAAGTGGGACTTGTCCTCAGGTTCTGGATATCAGATCTGTGGTCCACCAGCTGTCCTTCTGTTGGTCTCCTGGATATCTCCCAAGCAGGTTTGGAGCCAGCATCTGGTGGCACGGGAGCCCTCCTGTTTTCTCAGTGTAACATAGCATGGAGAAGCTTTGCATGGACTGGAGGTTCAAGGTGTTGAAATTTTTATTCTTCTTGTTGCTTTTTTCTGGCAAGTGTGGCTCCAATGTCTCAGCAAAATTTTTGATTTACAGAGCTCATGCTGCCTGCTTCTGCATTCTAGTTGCCGCCTTCGATGTGGCAGTTCTATATAGAGCAATAACTCAGGGGAAAAAACATCAAAAGTCATCCAAAATGGAAAGGAAGGAATAAAAGATTTTATTTGCAGGTGACATAATCCTATATAAAGAAAACTATAAGGACTCATCTTAAAACCATGTGAATTTAGAGAAATTATCAGTATAGTTACAGGGTACGAATATGTATAAAAAAACCAGTGATTTCTATGTACTAAGAATGAGTTTCAAGAAAGAAAAAAAATCACAGTTTAATCATAAAAACAGTAAATTTAGTCAATAGTGTGAATGATATATGCATTTTCATAAAAGAGATTGAATATATTATAAATAAATGGGAAATACTGTACATTTATAAATTAAAAAAATTAGTGTTGTTAAAATGAAGATAAAGATGTAATCTAAAAATTAAATGAAATCCCTATTAAAATGTCAGTTACAATCTTCACAGAAAGAGAAAAATACCTCAAAATTCACACAGAACCACAAAAGATCCAAAGTACCCTCCACAATTTGATGAAGAAGCAAAGACTGTTAGCATCAGACAACCTGATATCAAAATCAATTACAAGTCTATGGTAACAAAATCTATATGGCATTGACAGAAGCATATATACAGGCAAATGAAACAGAAGAGGGCACCTAGAAAGAAGAGGGCATTTATGGTCAATTGATTTTTGGTAAAGTGCCAAGAAACATACTGATGTAAAGACAAATTGTTCAATACATAGTGTCAGAAAATCTAACAATCTATATGCAGAATATTGAAATTAAGATTCTTATCTCACACAGCATACAAAAATCAACTCAGAATGGTTTAAAATCACATACAAATAGCCAAGAAGTACATTCCCACATTTTCATGGGAATGTATCTTAGTAAATGTCTATGGATATTCATATATTAATTAAATATAGCTTTATCATGTGACCCTGCAAATTACACACCTGATAGATATGCAAGGGAAATGAAGCCATATTTCAATATGGCATATGCAATCCCATTTGTTTGGCAGAACTATTCACAAAAGCCATGAAATAGAAACACCCTAAGGGTCCATCAACTGATGAATGCGTAAAGACAACATGCTATACATACACAATGGAATATTATGTTCAGCCAGAAAAAATTAAATATTGTTTTTTATAATAATATAGATACAACTAAGGATGACTACATTATGTGAAATACATTTTTGTTTATTTAAGATAGCAGTGGGCGGTTGGTACCAGTGGGAAGGTGGAGTATATATGGAAAGGGTGCAGGAGGGTGAAAATGGTGGAAATACCATGTATACATGTATGTAAATGGAAAAATGCGATCTGTTGAAACTATTCCAGGAATAGTTTCTAGGGGCACGGGGATAAAGGAGAATGATGAAGGGGGTGAATTCAACTATGATTTATTGTAAGAACTTTTGTAAATGTCACAAAGTAGCCCCAGTACAATAATACATATACATATTAATATATAATATAACATATTACATATATAAAGAAAAAAAATTTTTCATGTACACACTAATAAAGACAATTACCACAGATTTTCAATGATTGTGGAATCTAAGACCCTGATATCATAGAAGCTGAGATTAGAATGGTGACTGTGCACAGCTGGGCAAGTAGGAGTGGGGAAGGAATGGAGAACGGGTGATCAGTGGGTCCTAGATTATTACATAGAAGTGAGAAGTTCTAGTGTACTACTATCTTTTATGGTAACTCCAGATAATGGTAATGTACTTTGTGTGTTAAAAAGTTAGAAAAAAGTATTTTGAATGTTTTTATCATAAAGAGAAATGATGAATGTTTAAGGAGATGACTATGTATACCCTGATTTGATCATTATACAGCATATATATGTTTTTAAACCTCACATGGCAACATATAAATACATATATCAATTTTTGTTTTCATGTTATTTGACAAAAAATGAATAGAAAATCAAATTAATTCTTATAAATTTAATTGTAACTTATTTCCAACTAATTTCATTGTGGTCCCACTTGTCAAAATTTCTTTTGAGATTAGCTAAATTCTGTATTTTAACGTATTACCAAGCATATAATACTAAGTATTAATTTTAATTTAGGTAATGACTTGAACAATCATTAAAAAATATTTTAAATTGCTTTATCATACCATACATGTCAATTATAGGATGCAGTATTTTGTATCATACAGCAGTTACATTACCAGATTAGATATTTTCTCACATAACTCAATTAGATAATGTTTTATAGAGAATTGAGCAGGGTGATAGAATATAAAATTTAGATCTGTGATTTTTAGAGTGCTCAGACTCTTATGTGATCACATTTACACACACACACACACATACTATGTCTAACTGCTTATGAGATATCTCCTCCAAATGGATATCAAACAAGCAATTTTAAATCCTCATGTCTACAAAAAATATATTTCCCTCCCCCGATATGTCAAATATAACATCCTAGGTTATTCCTTTTTACTCTGCCTATACAATTAATTATTTGTTACTTCAGACTAGAAACTGTTACCAATTCTGTAAAAATTTGGTTACATGTCTCAATTCTCTTTACCCCACAACAGTAAGACTATCTCATTTTGAGCACTTCCTTAGTTATTAGACACATTTTACCATCAGTTAACAGTTCAATGCAACTCTAATGACTTATAACATGGTGAATGATCAAGCATAAGATGGTCCCTTGTACATCCCTTCTATTACCATGTGCACCACTGAGACTCTGATGAGTTGACTCCAAAAACAGCAACGAACATGGATCTTGCGTTAATTGACTAGATGCACTCCAGTAAATTATAAGGGTTGATCCAAATCAATGAATAAATTTTTCCAAGCTAGTATGACTCTAATGATTGTTGAATTAGAAATTCTGGTCATTCAATTGCTACCATATGCAAAGAATTTGTATTACATCTTAAAATTATATCAAGTTGTATTTTATTTTCTATTTTCTCTTAATTTATGTAGAATGTTGAATCTGGATATTTTTAAGAACTTTAATTCTTTAAGATAATGGCAAAGCATTTTTGGAAAATTCTTGTGAATACTTTTATTTCCATGAATCAATCTATTTGATTGATGATTATTCCTCACAACCTTCACTATAATTAATTCAGGTTTAGTCATGTTAATATTGCAAAGATCAAAAACATACTTATATTTCTATTTAAAAGGGATTTATACACACATAAGTCTCTGAATATAACATTGAATGATCCCATCAATACTTGAACTTTTGACAAAACTACAATTAAATTTTCCTAGAAAGGTAACTTTCCATAAAATAATAATGAAGAATTAAGTCTATCATCTAAAGTAATAGTCCCAGTACTTCAGGTGTGGCCAAGGCATAGAACACCTATTTTGCAAGCACAAAGCCTTAGTTCAAACCCCAGTCCCACTTAAAAAAAAAAAAAACAAAGATAGTGATATTCTCATGTAAGTGAATGTAGGAAAATACTTTTGATCTCTAAATTGAGCTATAGATTATTTATTTATATTTCTCTCATTTCAAAAAATTTGCTACCCATTTTTAGTTAAAAATACATTTATTTTCAGGTTCCATTAATTTTGTGTTTGAGATTTTAGGTTGCTTCAAGCAATTCACTTGTAAGAATTCAGTTTGAATAAGTACTCTTTAACAACTCTGATACTGAATGTGATTTTAAGATAATTTATGATTATACCAACAAACATCCAACCAAGACAAACTGTATTGGGTGGAAATTAAACTTAATGCAACTGAGGGTCAATAAGAGCTAAGTAAAAATCAATTTTTAAAATCTATAATTATTTTCAGGAACTGGAGAAAACTTGATTTGTAGTCAATTGACTTGAGCAAACATTTTCTCTATAACACAATTAATTATCACTTATTATTTCCATGACTCACTTTCATGCCTATGAAATGGGCAGAAAAAATACTATACTGTTGACCACTTTTATTAGGACCAAAGGGATAGAATATGTAGGAATACTTGATGGTGTTTTCTCAGGATGATTTTGGAACTTAGAGGATTGAAACCAAAACTCAATCTTACTGTAGGCGCCTACTACATTTGGGACCTCTGCCTTAATTTTCCCGTTGCAAAAATAGAATAATCAAGCTGATGTCAGTAAAGATTATAGTTTTATTAAACATCATAATGTCTGCCAGGGACTTAATAGGTATATACATGTAAAATTACTTTATAAATTTCTAAAGAGAAATAAAGTATAAGATTGTCAATGACTATCATGTGGGCAAGTTCTGAGATGGAAGATACTTTGAAATATTATTTTATTGTAAAACAATGACAATTCTAATAGTTCAGTCTGAACTATTTTTCATTTGATTGTATTTTCTTTCTGTTTTGGAAAAAATATGTACATTTGTTTTATAAAAGTTGCTGGTGCCTGTGGCTCACTCCTGTAATCCTAGCTACTCAGGGGGCAGAGATCAGGAGGACCGTGGTTCAAAGCCAGTCCAGGCAAATAGTTCACAAGACCCTATCTCAAAAACACCTTCACAAAACAGGTCTGGTGGAGTACCTCAAGGTGAAGACCCTGAGTTCAAGGCTCAGTACCACAGACACACAAAAAGTGTGCCTCATTTTCTTCATAACAATATTGTTAAAATTGCTAATGATAATTATGATATTGAGGCATACTATGGCTATAAAAAAACTTTTAATTCTAAGAAGTCTTGTCATAAGCAGAGATAACTCACTTAAAAGACATTTTGTGTGAATGTACTAAATACATTTGTATTTATGAACAAGTTGTAACTTCATTGCATAATTCTGAACTTTGTCAAACTAATGTCATGTTTTTTTCAATAACTGTCTCTGTAAAGCTTATAGAGTTGGGCCATACTAGAAATATCAATCTAATTTTTGCAAGAATAATTATGATACAAATGATACTAGCATGGTTTTAAAAACATATTTTAATATAAAATCACATATATCTTGAATGTGGATTTTATCTTTCAAGGAAATGATATTTAAGTAAAACTCAATATTTTCTAGTTATAGCAATCATATTTCACTTTTTGAAAATTTATTATAAATACTTGTAAGACTGAAAAATAAAATTTCTTAATGATAACAATATTTTTATATTAAAGACCTTAATGAGAAGCAATCAGAATTTGTATGAAATCCAAGTCTGTCTGAGTCTGATTTAAGGTCTTGGTTTAGGTTTTTGTAATTTACTATTTCAGGCTTTACACATATAAAAGCCTTACAATTTTTATAAAGTATAGGCTCCAAATTATGTTCTTTCTTCTCATAGTGCTCATATTTGTCACAAATAAATGTGAAGCAAAAGAGAGTGGTTGAAAATAATAATGAATTTCTTTAAGTTTATCTTAAACTTATATTTCTGAATGCTACCACTGTTACATGTCCAAACAATGTTTCAATATTTTTATGTCTTACCCATCAACACTTGGGTATTATAACCATTTTATAGTTAGTCAAATTTAGTCTTAGGGATTGTTAACAAAAATTCACTAGGGATTTAACATTAAAAAGAGATTTTTTTGATAAAAAAAATCTAACCAAATAATCAAAAAGTTTTCAAAACAGGGTAACAATAATGAATCCAAAGGAACAAACAACTGAACTTGCCTATATAGAGGAAGTTCCCACCCAACTTCCCTTTTCAAATGATGAATGGGAATAGCTTCAATCTAGTTCAGTTTTCTTTATGTAAATGATGGGTGAAACTGTATCCATTCCTGACTAGTTTACATTTACATGTGATTGTTGGTAGTTGCTCATTGGCCTCAAAGTTTAGTTCCTGGTGTCTTCCAGAACACAGAGTGAATGATAACTACACAGGTACTAAATAGCTATCAGCTCCATTTCTCAATTTTAGGCCCGCTTAACCACTTGGAACACTTCTTGGAGAGTCACCTTCCTTTTTTTTTTTTTAATTATTCATTTATTCACATGTGTATACATTGTTTGGGTCTTAATAGGCTTGCTCAATTTTATGCCAGTACACAATTAAGAATTTAAATCAAACTCACTTTTTCTAACTTTAAAACTACAATTTGACAGTCATATGCCATTCTGCATATGCCAATATAATTTATTTTTACTTGACTATCTATTAATACAGAGTAGCTATAACTATAATAAAATAAAATAATGTTTTCAGCCACAGTGTAATTTGTAAAACATTTTTATTTCAAGAGCTGCTTATTTCTACAAAAAATTAATCACTTTGCCTCTTTAAAATTTTTTTGCTCTATGTTTTGATAAATTCATATTCTTCAACATATCACATATTTTGCTTTGGTATTCAAGAATAATGACAATTCCCAGATCTACATTTGGTTGCCTAATATTGCCTAAGTTCAGGAAATTCATAAAATGCCTTCAATAATATGCAGCATAACTAATATAAGTTAATAAAAAGTAATTTTAAACACTTAGGTACTAATTTGAATTATAGTAGTGAAATTAGTATCTAAAAGTCACAAACATATCATTATGGAAAGCATTCATTTAGTAATGAATTATAAGTAATATTTTCTCATGTAACTCATTAAAATAGAACTATTTTAAACATTTATTTATAATGTTCGGGTTGTTGGCATTTGATGTTTACAAATACAATGTATAAGGTGCATTGATTTTACAATGTATAAAGTTCAAGAAAAAAATTTAGCAGGTTACATAATTGGAATGCATTTATGTATAGATACCAAAATAATAGAAATGTGGAGTTGATTTGTTGTTAACTTGATTCATTCTAAATTAAATTAAAATGAACTAGTAACTCAGTTTTTCTTTATTCACTTATTCACATGTGCATACATTGTTTGGGTCATTTCTCTTGCCTGCTGCTCCCACCCTCTCCTCTCCACTCTCCCTCACTTCCAGGCAGAACCTGTTCTGCCTTTATCTCTAATTTTGTTGAAGAGAAGACATAAGCATAATAAGAAAGATAAAGTAACTCAGTTTTTATATGTTTAAAATAATATTTTATATGCCAATGATGATATGGCATGAGAAGTCATAGTGTACATTCTGAATCATAAACAGAATACATTACTTCTATGTATTTTAAGTCTTAAATTTGTTATAATATGTTTTGTAAGTTTGAAAATTGCTAATCTGGTTATTGCCACCTCCTACCGATAGTCAAAAAGTACTGCTGTACAATTCATTTACGCACAAGATAAAATAGCATAATATTATTCCATATTTTAAATTTGTAGACACAATACTATAACTTGTGCATAGTATTTTGTTTTTATTTGTGTAACATCAACGATTATATCAGATCATTTTCAACTACCTGTCCTTAAATGATTAATAAAACAAACAGCAATACCTAATGGTGTAAAATTTCATCATGAGATTTTTCTGTCCACTTTTGAATTCCTGAATTTAAAGCCATATGGGCTGGCATATTTTTCATTTTTTTCCACTGTTTATAAATTTAGAAAGAAATATTTTCTAAACTTAAACATAATGGTAGCTAAATTTACAACAAAATATATTTTTTTACAAGTTCATGATAAAAATGGCATAGTTGTGATTATTAAATAGCCAAATTTTCCATTGACAAGATCAATTATGTCACAAAACATTAACTGATCATTTTGGGATGGGAGTTAACCTTTTATAGCCATAATTTCTTGACCAGTTATGCAAATTCCAAAGAGTATGCACTATCCTTCTAAGAGTAAAGTGCCCTTTTGCCAGTCTGTGCTTTTAAGTATATTAGTTAATGTGCCATATACAAAGGATTTACTACTTTTAAATTAGTATATTTCACCAAAGTGGATTTAATAAAATATGTTAGTACTAATAACAATTGTGTATATTGGTCATTTCAAAATAATAATTGTTTTTTTCAGAATAGTCTGAATTTATTTCCATCATTAAAATATTTCAAATCAACATGGGTTCTATTCTATACACAAATTAATCTATAAAAATTATGTCCTCATATCATTGAAATGTTTCCAAATTTTTAGTATAATGATGAAAATAATTAGTCAATATATAAGAGTGCTAAATAAGCTCTGATATAGTAGCATCTATAATGTTTTATGTAGTTCATTAGAATATAAGAATTAGAGTTAGAGATACATTAATTCTTCCATTTTCAATGGCTTTTTATCTGTGAATATGCAAGTGACTTTTCTTTGGACATAAATATTTCTCTCTTTTTGTTATATTAATATTTTGTGATAGTTCTATAGTAAAATCTATAGTTTATATCTATCAATTCTAATTATATAATTTGTATTAAAAAGTGGAATGAGGATTTTTTTAGCAGCACTGGGGATTGAACTCAGGGCTTTAAGTTAGGCAAGCACTCTACTAAGATACATGAAAATATGCCAGTTACTACTTACTAGCATCCTGATACCACTTAGTGGAAGATGACACCAGGATAAAATTGGTATTCTTATTCAAATCTTGTTCCATTAAGATTCATGAATGTACACACATAGTGAAGACTTTAAATATGTCATCCAGATCATGTCTTTCCTCTGGCTGCCCATTATCCTTAGAGTAAAATCTAAAGACTGCAATGTCAACAGGTTTTATGCAAATCTCGTCTCTCCTGTTCCCTCTTAACTTTACCTTTTACTTTACTTCTCTGTAGCAATTCTTGTCTCTATGTTGTCCTAGAATCTGCCACACACTGAAACATTTTTATCTTTGACTTGCAAGTGTCATCAAGAACTAGGAATGATATATTTTTGAAATTGCCAGAGAATACAATAACAACAAAAATCTGAGGGGTCCAGATTTCAAGAGTGGGAGTGAAATTCGGTATGCAGCATTTTTTGTCTGCATATTTACCTCTTAGGGGCTGAGGAGTAATGGAAAAAATTAGATAGCAATAGACATGTAGCTTACAAACCAGAATATTTTTGGTAATATTACAGAGATGGAGAAAGGAAAGACATAGAGTTTTTATTATGAAAGTAGAAAAGGCGTGAGGGGCTCAGTATTTCAAAACAAGGGGAGGTAAAGGAAAAGTGATCCCTATTCACAATTGTTCTTCCATAAGACTTTGTATAGAATTTGTAACTCTGAAAAATTAATCAACAGACTACTGTGAGATAATAGCTTATAGCAATATCATAGTGATGAGACCAAAATTGAAATTCATAACTTTGTAAGAGCAGAATCTAGCAAACTCCCTCAACCAGAACTCCTGGGGTGCTACACTGTAGAAGTCCATTCCAATTACAGGTAAGCAGAGATCAACAAAAAAAACCCAAACTTGCATCCAGTGGGCTCAGTTTCAGATCAGATTAAGGTGAAGTTTCCGTATTCTATGTGTCTACCAGAGTATATGACTTGAACTTTCTTAAAAGAAGATAATGATGTGACACTCATTAAAAATTACCGTTTAACAAGAATCAGATCCAATACAATGCCACTGACAAATTATCCAAATTATTGGACTTGTCAGTTACAGATTTGAAGAATTTGTGATAAATATGTTCAGAAAGGACAAGAAAAGATGAAGACTTTTGCAATAGAGTTAAATTATATATTTAAGACAATTAGAGGAAATTTCTAAAGTTGACAAGTACAAAAATTAGTAATTCAATATAAAATATACTTGTAAACTGAGTCATTAGATAGCAGGATTTTTTTAAACAAAAGAGCAATCAATAGAAATATAGAGTTTGATTTTTGGAGAGTAAAAGTGAAGGAATAAATGATAAAGGCAAGTTCATAACGTTAGGACAAAATAGGAAGTTGTAATATGCCAAGAATATGAGTTGGAGGTGTGATGGGGGAGTGGCTAAAAGAAGTAATGGGAAGGGAAGGGAAAGGAAAGGAAGACAAGAGGAGTAAACCAGATCAAAGAAATAGTTGGAAAGAGGAATATCATGTACTTACAGACCACTGTAATTCTTAGTGTATTCATTTTTGTTCTTGTTACTGCTTTTTACCTGGTAACTGCTTTTTCTACTAAGAGTTGCAGATATACATAAGTAACACTTAATCCAAGAATTTCTTAGCACTCATTTTCCAATTGACTAAATTGAAAGAAATATCACTCTGCAGAACAAATTTTATTTCATTGTAAGCTTTTTATGTTCTTATACTTTCTAAGATTGTTAAGTGTAGGAAAAAAAAAACAAAAACTCCGTTAAATATCAATTGATTTGAGAAAGCAGAAAATAACTGTAGGAGAAAATCAGCAAATTGTATTGGAAATCAAATCCTTCAAGTTCAAGAAAGTGATCATGTTTTGAACAACTTATTTCTCACAGGTAAAGGCAACATGATAGTTCTTTCTCTCTCTCGTCTATATTTAGAATTATTATAAATGTTTGTAAGTTATTGTTTATGTCAGTAAGGTAGAATTAAACAATGAATTTAAGAATAATATACTATCTATTTATTTCATCATTTAACAAGTCATAAATGTTATCAATAATACCTTGATTTTATGGTTTTGAACAATAATGCCAGTGGTAGATATTATAAAAGTAGAATAAAGACAATATGCCATTTACCTTGATGCAGTCTTCTAATCCTTAAATGAAGTATGATAGAGTTTAAAATGTTCACATTTAATCAACTTTTAACTCAACAGAATTGAGCCAGAACACAGAAATAAATAACTTTTGTCTTCTCTGTTTTTGCAGAAAACTGCCCTTATTCTTCCCAGACCCACTGGGTCAAATGTGAATGTAAGCCTACGCCTTGTCTTTGGTTTATAGATGATTCTAACACATGAAATCAATGAGGTTGTAATGAATGCGTACCCAGAAGGAAAGGGCACACGGCACATTATACATAATTGATTTTAAAACTGATATAAAACTGTGTGATGCTTATTTCTGAATTTTGAAAGCACAAAGCCATAAACAAAGGATTTCGACTAACACTAGAGATTCTAATTTGCAGTGTATTTTTCTGTTACCCAAAGCAGATAATTTTGTCTTTGTTAAGGCATAAATTAAAAGGAGCAGGAGTAAAATTGATTATTAATTGTCCAGAGAGTAGCAGAACAAAATGAATCATGTCACAACCTTTAGACTGGAATTAGTGGTTTCTAAACACAGAAAAACAGTTTGAAGTATAATCAATTTTTCCCAGATTAGAAGATATTACTGGCAATTAATGACCATGTAACTTTGAAAATCAATGAGGCTGTTGAGAGAAATTATAGACCACACCATTTTAACAATTTAGTTAATTTGTCTCAAGATTATTATGAAAAGGAGTTCAGGTAATTGAAAGATAATGAACAAGAGATATATAAGCAAGCATCAGGAATTTGATAATGCTATAACTGATATAAGACTTCTTTCTACTAGAATTAATATATATTTTTGTTCTATTATTGGAAAAATGGTAACATGTAACACTGGTAATATATTTTTAAATTTCTTAAAACACAACTGGTCTGGAAGGGTCTATCATATATTTTTAATTTATAATATTTAATTATATTTTCTTTCTATCACAATATGATGGACATGAGTTATCTTTTGTTTGATTTAATATACCATCTTAACATACAAGCATCATTGTCAGAGTCTATTTTTCTGCATTCACAGTTTTCATAAAAATACTGTGGCCTAATTAGGTAGAGGACTTAATACCAAACTATTCCAAACATGGTATAGTAAATATAGCTTTCTGACTTTAAAAAATAGGCATTTATATATTTCTTTAAGCTAATATTTTCCCATTAGTTAAATAACAACACTGCTATTTATTTCATTATTTGTCTTCATTTTAGATTGAAAGTCATGATTTTAGGCTGAGATCTAAAATACCCAATTAAACTGTCAGAAAGAAATGCACTTACCATTAAGCTTACAAGTTCCAACTAATTCATACAAATTGGACATTTCTTCCAAGCTATATGTCAAAACCATGAGTTTGTCTCAATTCATCACTTTTCCCATAAAATCAAGCTTCTGATGCATTTATGATACAGAATGTTTTATGCCTCTGCCACTCAATGAAACTAATCTTATGAAGCTTTTCCAAAATGTATCTTTGCTAATGCAGAGAACAAACTTTTATTTCAAGTGGTCAAATAAATAATGAAACATTTCATAGGCAGGAAGATAGTGAGTAACTGGTTTGATAATTATGTATTAGAAAAAGAATATATCTATTAAATAAAGAATCACTGAAGAAAAATGTCTTAGAGTTCATGAAAAGAACTATAGCATTAGCTAATTCAGCAAAATGATGTTCAAGAGGAAATCATGAAAATTAGGGATTAGTTTTAACTGGTTATACTACCTACATCAACAATGGGTACCGGGTACAATGATGTATAAATGAAAATGAGTACTCTCTGTGCTCAGTTTGTTAACCTTTGGACCAGAAATTTTCTCAGGAAGTATGGAGTCCGTCCATGTGTAAGTATTGAAAAGAGGGCAGAATAAATCATGTGGCCCTTACAGCAAAAGAGAGCGCATTAACTACTTCAAGATCACACAGCTTCTAAGTGGTAGAACTAGGATGAAAATGATTAATCTGATATGACTTCTGTAGTACAACTTATATACATTTTCTACTAAAATAATAGATACAGATAAATTAAAGCATATTAAACATTGAACTACACTGGTCCACTTATTTCTGTGTCTACACCAGCCCTCACCTACCCCTGTCCTCCACAATAATCTCTGAGATATTCCTTTAAAACAATCTTGGCCTCTTCTATTTTTTTTTTTTTTTTTTTGCCGTATTAGGGTTTGAACTCAGGGCCTACACCTTGAGCCACTCCACCTTGAGCTTCTCCACTTTTTTTTGTGGGTTAGCTATTTTTGAGATAGGGTCTTGCAAACTATTTGCCCTGGCTAGGTTTTAACCACGATCCTCCTGATCTCTCCCTCCTGAGTAGCGAGGATTACAGGCATGAGCCATTGACGCACAGCAAAATTAGTTTCAAAGTAACTGCAATGAATAAAATGAATGCCAAATTTACAGACTAATGATACCCATACATCTCTAGCAGCTCTGGTGAAATGAACATGCACAGCTAGAGAACAGTTACCTTTTGAGATAGGTGTCAGTGAGAAGGTACTGAGATTTTAGTAACAAACAGTGCCTTGTCTTTAAAAGGGAGGCACATAGTTTGGCAAACAGAACAAATGGAGAGAAACTCTGCTCCAGTGAGCTGAGTGTCCAATGAGACACACAGAGCATGTTTAGCTGATGAGGGTGAGGACTAAGGTAAAAGTAAGAAAGAGAAAATATACTGGGGTTTCTGTTGTGAACAGAGAATCTTATTTTAAAAATAAACAACAACAAACAAAATCAGAGGGTCTTGTAGAACAAATTGTACAGAGTGAAATCTTCAGCAAATGGTCCGGGCAGAAGCTGTACGACATTGGGAGAAAGCAGAGAAAACACAATGAATATTGAATTTAATACCAAACAGAATTGCAGTCCAGGAATCCAAATAATGCATAAGTACTGGAAAAAGTATTGCTTTTTTGTGGTCTATTGGAGGGAAACCAATGTGTAAAGACACTGAGTCAACAGTACCAGGGTTCAGAAAACCCTCCATCAGTCCATATGTCCTCTGCACCCTAGGAATACACAGCAAGGACCAGACTGGCATCCACACTGGCTGAGAGATATGATTTAGCTGCATGACCAAGTCAAGAAGGGAAGTGGAACTCACTTCCCACCTGTGTAGAGCTCCAGGAGGCAGAGACCTGAACAATATTGCCATGTTGTGTATTTGGGTATCACAGGCTCTTTCCATAAAACCCCTTTAGTTGCTAGACAAACACAAAAAAAGAGGACATCAGATTGAACACAGTGCCCTCACCAGGTAAGTAACAGCAAGGAGCCCAAGGTTTACACTACAGTCCACACGGCTGCTATCATTAGAGGACTAGAAGCCTATTGTCTTCCTCTTTTTCAAAAATTTTTTCCATTATTTGTATTTTTAAATTTTCTTCTTTCTTTTTTAGTATTTACTTTTCTATAGAGATTTTTTTAATCTAGTGATTAGTTTTAAAATTCACGTATAAATATTTATTTTATTTTGTTAAATTTCTTTTTTCTCTTCTTTGTTTTTTATATTTCTCACAAAAAATTAACATCTAATTTCTTGGGCTTGTCTTGTCCTGTTCCTTTTTCCTATCATCTGGCATTTTTTGTTTTGTTTTGGTCTATTCTGATTTTGGAACAGACTCTCACCATATGGCCCAGGTTGGTCTGGGGCTTCAGCTTGAGGGATCCCTGTTTCAATATCCCAAGTGCTAGGATTAGAGATAGAAGCTACACACTCAACTAGTAATATTTAATTTTCAACCCTTTTTACTTCCTCTCTCTTTCTCTCCCCCTACCATTTTTATTGTCCTCTTGTCTTTAACAAGATCAATTTTTTATTCTCACTCCTAGTTTTTCTTCTTTCTCTATTCCTACTTCTATAATCCTTCTCTATTATTATTGTGTTGCTTGTGTGTTTGATTGCTGGATATTATCATCATTATTACTATTTTCTCTTTCTCATCATACCATTAGCTGGTCCTTGCTTAACATATCCTCTTCTTTTTCATTCTCCCCTTCTACTTACTTTTCCCTTCTCTCCTCTATTTTTATGTCTATACTATTCATGAGTATTATTCACCCTATTTTCTGTTCAATTCTTATCCTTATTAACTAGTATCATCTTAGTTCATATAGTATTAACTTCATCCCTTTGTCCCTCTTAGATTATTGGAATTGTGGTTATTGCAATTATTTTTAAGATCAGTTATAACTGTATTTTTCCAGCTGGTGCAGCTATTAATTGTGGCTGCTTCTGCAACTATTTTTCTCATCTCTGGGTGGTGCTGGATACAAGAGATTAAAATATCTCACCAATAAGCTGACACCAGATGCACAAATCCCAGTGCAGAAACACAAAATCTGAAACAGTGAGGCATAGGACTCTTCCAAAAGTAAATAGTTCCACAATAACAGCCTCTAACAATAGTGAAATAGATGAAATGGCAGATATAGAATTTAAAAAAAAATTCTAAGAATGACCAACAAAATTAAGGGAGACAAGAATAAACACCCAAATGAATTAAACAGAACACAAACAAGCAATTGAATAAAATGGAAAAATATAGAATATGAAAGAGAAAATAAGCAACAACAGAAATTCAGGAATAAAATGAAATTAAAATTTTGGAAGTGAAAAGTTCAAAAAATTAATTTTAAAAAACTCTGTTGAAAGCCATATTAGTAGATAAGATCAAGCACAAGATCAAATATTAGGGCTTAGCTGGGAACTTGTGGCTTATACCAATAGTCCTACCTACTGGGGATGTTGAGTTCAGAAGGATTGCAGTTTGAGGTAAGCCCAGGCAAATAGTTAATGAGATCCCGTCTTCAAAATAACAGTAATAAAGTAGACTGGAGGTGTGGCTCACACAGTAGAGCACCTGCTTTGCAAATGTGAAGCCCTAAGTTCAAACCCTTGTCATAAAAAAAAATAAAAAATATTAGGGGTTGATATCAGGCAGATGAATTAGACACTTCAGACAATAATAAAGTTTTAAAAATGAAAAATCATAAACAGAACATACAAGATTTCTGGGATTCCATTAATAGAGTAAGCCTACAAATCATGGGCATAGTAGAAGGAAAAGAGGTACAAGATAAAGGCATACAAAGTATTTTAAATAAAATAATAGTAGAGCAATTCCCACATCTTGGGAAAGAGTTGGTCATCAAGGCACAAGATCCTTTTAGAACACAAAACAGAAAAGATCATTAAAGAACCTCATGTGTAGTTAAACACATCATGTTATAATTAAATCATTAAATATATAGAACAATGAAATAATATGGAAATATACAGGAGAGATGTACCAAGCCACAAATAGAAGAAAGCCCACCAGAATAAATGTAGATGTCTCAACAGAAACTCTAAAAGCTATGAACTCATGGAATGATGTATTTCAAGTCCTGAAAAAAAAGGAACTGTCTGCATAGATTATTATATCCAGCAAAAATTTCCTTCTTAATTGAAGGCGAAACAAAGATCTTCTACAATAATCAAAAACTAAAGAAATCATGACCAGTAAATGAATACTGAAGAAAATACTTAAAACAATGGTACACATAGAAGATAAACATAACCATGAGAGTACAAGAAAGTATAAATTTCCCCTAGATCAGTACATAAGCCAAATAAGGATTAGGGAAGAATGAAACACTATGAAAATACAAAATGACCAGAATTACTACATATCATTTAAAAATAAGCTAAATATTAATGATCTCAAATCTCTAATTAAAAGACATAGATTGACAGCTAACATTAAAAAAGACCAAAGTGTTTGTGATCTACAAGTTATACACCTCAATGTTAAGAAATATACCATCTAATGTGAAAGGACAGAAAAAAGTGTTTTCCATAAATGTAACACAAAAGCAAACAGGAATCATAATACTCATATCTGACAAAGCAAACTTCAAGCCAAAACTAGTCCCAATAGACAAAGAAATGTGCTTACAACTGATAAAGGAAATGTCCATCAAGAAGATGGAAGAACTATGAACATACATGGACTGAATGTCAGTGCATTCAATTTCATGAAACAAACACTATAGGACAAAAAGGCATATATAGATCTCAACACATTGACAGTAAGTGCCTTTAATTTTCCACTCTCAGCAATAAATAAGTCTTATAGATCAAAAAATCAATAATAAAACTTCAGAACTGAGTGCAACTATAGATCAACAGACATAACAGACATCTAAAGAATATTATGCCCAGTAACTACAGAATACACTCTCTTCTCAGCAGGCCAAGGAACTTTCTCCAAAGTAGATCATGTCTTAGGACATAAAGCAAATCTTAACAAATTAATGAAAATTGAAATAGCTTCTTTTATTTTATCATAGTACAATGGAATAAAACTGAAAATCAATTTTGAATGTTTAGTGGGAAATTCAAGAAATAATAAGACAGGAGAATTTTTTTAATTGCTATAGTCAACCAAAAATGAAAATATAACATATCAGAAACTGTGGGATACAAAAAGTGAATTCTATAGCAATAAATAAAATATCTTCACTAAAATAAAAACAGAGAGACATCAAACAAGTAGTCTAATTATGTACTTCAAAGTCTTAGAATAAGAGTAACCCAATTTCAACATTTGTACAAGGAAAGAAAGAATAAATGTCAGAGCTCATATTAACAACATAGAAACTAAAGGAGCAATTAAAATAATTTTAAAAAGCTGTTTCATTGAAAAGATAAGCTATATTGACAATTCCTTAAACTATTAAGAAAAATACAAAAAAGACAAAAATCAATGAAAGTAAAAATGAAAAGGAAATGTTTCAACAAATACCACAAAAGCCAGAGTACCATCCAAGAATATTTTGATAATTTCTGCTCCAGTAAATAGCAAAACTAGAAGAAACAAAAATAAATTTGAGGCACATGTAACCAACTAAATTGAACTAAGAAATATGCAACCTAATCAGATTAATAATGAGGAATAATGTTGGAAAGTAATAATAAAAAACCCAAAAAACTTCCAACAATAAAAAGTCCAGGACCAGATGGATTCACTGTTGAATTTGATCAGACATTCAAAGAATTAACACCAAATTCCTCAAATTATTTCACAAAATGCAAAGGGAATGAATATCACCAGATTTATTTTATGAAGCCACTAGTACCCTGATAACAAAACTGGATAAAGACACAAGAAAAAAAATTATTGATGAATATAAATATGCTTGATGAACGCAGATGCAAAAATCCTCAGTAAATACTTGCCAAGCAAATTTCGCCAGACATTAAAAAGATTATACATCATTGTCCAGAGTGGTTTCACTCCAGGAATGTAAGGATGGTTCAACATGCACAAATTGATGAACAAAAATGAAAACAAATCCAACATCCCTTCATGATAAAAGCCCAGAAGAAATGAGGAAGAGAAGGTTTATGCCTCAATGTAATAAAAACTATGTATGATAAACCTATCACCAGCATTTATGGAATGTGAAAGAAACTGATATCCATTAAAATCAGGAATAAGCCAAGGTTATACACTATTACCACTTATTCAATATAGTTTTTGAATTTTTGTCAGAGAAATAAGATAAGGTAAACAGATACAAATAGCAAAGGAAAAAATCAAGCTACCCCCATTTACACATAATATGATCCTTTACTTAAGGGACCCTTAAAGAAACCACTGAAATACTGTTAGATCTGATATACACTTTTATTAAAGTAGCAGGATACAAATATCAATTTCTTTTTTGTACACCAACAATGAACCTGCTGTAAAAGAACTCAGAAAAGCAATCCCATTCACAGTAGCCTCTAAAAAATAAAATACCCAGGCTTAAACTTAACCAAGATATTGATGACCAGTACAACACTTTATGAAAAGCACTGAAGAAAGAAATTGAAGAAAAAAGAGGAAGATGTTCATGCAGTAGCAAAATATTTTCAAAATGGCAGGTTATCAAAACCTATATAAAAATTCAATGGAGTCCCATCAAAATTGTAGTAACATTCTTTACAGAAATAGGGAAAAAAATCCTGAAGTTTGCATGGAAGAACAAAATACCTTTAATACCAAGGAATTCCTGATGAAAAAAAAAAAACATTGCCTGAGGTTTCACAATAACTGACTTTACACTATTCCACTGATCCATAGTGAAAAAATAGCATGGTACTAGCACAAAACCATACATTTGGCCAATAAAACAGAACAGAAGATGCTGAAATAAGCCCAAGCATGCACTGCAATTTGATCCTTGAAAAAGGCTTCAAAGATGCATTGGAAAATCAATATCCTTTTTAATAAGAGGTTCTGGCAAAAGTAGATATTAATATCAACACATAGAAGACTTAAATGTTTCTCACCATGTACAAAAACAATTAACTCCAAATGGATCAAAGACCTTAATTTAAGACCTAAAGTTTCTAAACTACTAGAGGAATACATAGGTGAAACATTTTAGGATCTGGACATAGGTAATGAATTCTTAAATAAGACTAGTTTCTCATGAAGTAAGAGCAAGAATTGACAAATGGGATTGTATCAAATAAATTTTCTGTACAGCAAAGGAAACAAGCAACAGAATGAAAAGTCAGCCTAAAGAATAGGATTAAATCTTTGTCAGATGTTTATCTTTCAAGAAATTTGTATCTAGAATATTAAGGAACTGAAAAAAATTAAACAACAAAAATGCAAGTAATCCAATCAATAAATGAGCAAAATAGCTAAGCAGGCATTTTATCCAAGGAAAAAGTACAAATGTTCAATAAATATATGATTTACTATGCAACATCTTTAGTTACTAGGGAATTGCAAATCAAAACTACCTCATTCGTGTCAGAATGGTTATCATTGAGAAAACAAGTAACTACAAATGCTGGTAAGGATAATAGGAATTGGATCCTATGCACTGTTGGACAAAATAGAAATTAGGAAATATGGCTCTATTTTCCAGTCATATTCCTTCTTGATCATGCACAAAAATAATTAAAGTCAACTTATTACAGAAATACCTGTAATATCAGTGTTTATTATAGTACTATTCATAATAGCCAATTTGTGAAAGACGAATGGTGCCCATCAGTAGATGAATGGATAAAAGAAAACATTATGTATTTAAGATAATATATAAATCCTTAGGTAATAATCCTTTTTCTAGTAAACTCATTGAGAATGCATTCAGAGATGCAGTTATGCACAATCTTGGCTAATGAGAACTGAAAGAAAATTGGAGAAAATCAGACCCAGGGTAGAGTAACTTGGTGTCATTAATTGTTTTTCTTCTCACAGTCCACTGCTATTCATGTCAGATAATACCATTTGTTAATATTTGTATCTCTCTTGTCACCCCAATGAAAATCTTAATTATTTTATCATTTCCTCTGATATATTCTTTCCTCATAATTCATTGAAGTTGATGAAATGTAGTATTCATAATATTACATTTTATATTATGAAATGTAATATTCATAATATTACATTTTATGTAAAGCATAAAATGTTTACAAGAGTGATAGAAACATTCAAAATCTGCCTCCCACTTTTCTCTAAGATTGTAAAATCACTCCAATCAGAAATCTTTAAGACTTTGACCTCTCCTAAAACAGCATGAAACAGAAGCAAAATTGGAATGAACCTCCTCA
The DNA here is from genome assembly GCF_047511655.1 of Castor canadensis. NCBI lineage: Eukaryota > Metazoa > Chordata > Mammalia > Rodentia > Castoridae > Castor > Castor canadensis. The sequence goes on from NC_133398.1 coordinate 59,448,344, forward strand.
GTTACTTGTTGTTGGAGAGTCACTCTTGCATCTACCAAACTTTCCTAAGTAGGCAATTTGATTATTCACTTCTGAAAGTCACAAATGGAACATTCTCTGGCGATTTATCCCCTATCTTGTCATTTCAGAGAGAAGGCATCATTTTGTCTGTATTCCGTTATTAGAAAATGTCCTAGAACTTCTCATACCTCTTCATCTTGACCTTGTGTAATTTCCTTGTCACTGTTTCACACATATTTACTCAGCCCAAGAGATCCTAAGGCATGATAGATTATGCAATGGTTTCAACAATGCTGTCTTATACATGATATTTTTATGATTAATTGTAAGACACTGGCAGAGAAAATAAATAACACAAGTAGCCATGTACACCTGGGGGATGAAAGCCTCCCCAAATAATTTATCCTGTTTTGCCCTACAACTCTGTGAACTTCTCTATGGCATAGAGCATATTTTATTTTTCTCTCTATGGGCTATCCCACCTGGATTTGTTTCAGACAAACATTGAATAAACATTTGCTTAGTGAGTAACTGAAGGTTGCATGAGTAAATATTGAAAGAAATAGCTCATTTACTAGTTCTTATGCTACTAATACATTGTGCTCTAATATATATTACATTAATAATATATGCTGCTAATATATTAATCTTTGTATTAAAATTGTTTTGAATTAATTAATACATTTAGTTTTATCTAAAATAAAAATGTGTTATAATTATTAAAAGTCATTTTGAAAAACAAACTTCATCCAAATTTAAAATGAGCATATTACAATGGAAAAGGTGCCAATGTTAGCTTCAATCCTAAGTGAAAACATTATAAGGTATATAATTAAACATGTTTAATAAATTTAGAGTAGTCATATCATGCTCTTTCAAAGAAGTTGATGAAAATTTAGGCAAATATTTACTTGTGATAAGGTCACAACTTTGGGAAGATAGTGGAACTGACATATAGATATTTACCAATATATATTTATTGGATGGATATGTTGATGATTAGTTTAAAAGTCTTAGAGGGAAAATTAGGGAGATTGAAATCTATATAATTTAAACTGGAAGGATGCATGTGATTTCAGAAAGAAGGATTAGATATGTTTGGAGTAAGCTAACATCAAAGTTATTTGATTTTTCAGGATTTTAGGTGGTATGTTACATATTTATTTGCAAGACAAGGAAGGAACAGAACATAGCTTTCCTCTTCATCTTTCTTTCTCTTCTCTTCCTCTGCTCTCTTCCTCTTCCTCTCTAACCTTTTCTCATTTCTCCTTTACTTTCTTTCTTTTCTTCATTTCTTAAGCTCATTTGTGAGTATCACCAATGTTTCTATGTAAAGTAATAAATCACGTATATAAATTTGGGAACAGAGAACAAAAACTGTTTTAGGTGAGAGGTTAAGAGTCCACCAGAAGGTAAATTTAATTACAAATTCTTTGAGTAATGTTAAAAGGTAATTTAAAGGGCAAGAAATCAATAAATATAAGCATAATGCAAATACTTATATTCATATCCAATCTCCAGTTAGAAGAAAACCAGCATTGACAAGAAACTAGTGGCATATCTAGAAACAAGAACAGCCAGATCATTTTCTTGTATGTTTTATAATTACTTTACAAATTCATGTGAAATTTGCATTTTCCTTCATTGTACATTGATTTGTTTTAATGTCAATGTAGTGTTTTTACTTCCAAATGTTTGAGCAATCCTGGCAACTGAATAACAAAGACCATGTTTTATCTTGTTTACTTTTTCTGCCACTTCCATGAGTTTTCTTCATGTTGTCATAAAAGACTCTCTTAGTAGACCAGTTTAAGAGGTTTAATGAAATTATAGAGTATGTTTAAAGTAGTTTACAGGGTATAAAATTAATGAAATTTTGATTATTGTATAATGCTAAGAATTCAAATTGAAAAGCATCCCATGTGCAAAAATATTTGATGCAGTCTCTGGATATAGATTCAGAGTGAAGATGTAGGGTAATCAGTGATTTGAGCAAAATTAAAATGAAACTATAAATACTACCTTTCCTATCTTAAATTGGAACAAGATTATCTGAATTTTTCATTCTTCTCTTGGTACTGATTATTTGCCATCTAAGTTTTCACGGTCTTCTCTTTGTTGGAAACAGCTGATGATTATAGGCTCAGTCAAGTTACTTACTGAATTAGTCAGGATTATCAAGAGGAACAGATTCAGTAGAAGTAAACAGTAAAGTTATAAAAGTATCTCACAGGATCAGAAGCTGAATAGTCTCAAAATGGCCATGTGTACCATAAAGAGCCAGGGAAGCTTAGTCTAAGAAACTGCAAACCTCAGAACAAGAAGTACCAATGGGACAATGAATGTTTGAGACCCAGAAGTTCTTCAGAGAATAGATGGTGTGAACTTACTTTTAAAGTCTGAATATTTTACAGACTGACATTTGTGGGAAATAGCAGGAAGAAAAACATATCTGCAAAGTTAGTCAGTTTTTTAGTCAGTAGTTCACACCCTCTATTCTCTAACAAAATACCTGACATAACCAACTTAAAGGAGGAAGCATTTATTTTAGCTGTAAGATTTCAGAGGTTTCAGTCCAGTCCTTGACACTGTTGTTTTTGGCCCATGGAGTAGGAGAACACATGGCAGAAGTAGCACATGTAGGAGAAGACTGCTTACCACATTGTGGACAGAAAGTGTAGACAGAGTAAGGGCCCTGGGACCAGGCACAACCTTCAAAGGCACACACCCAATGAGTGACTTCTTTCATCTAGGCAACCCCCTCATAGAGTTTCCACCACCTCCCCAAGTACCATCAAAAGCTTTGGACCAAGCATTCAACAAAATGAGCCAATAGAAGATATTTCATATTCAAAACATAACTTCCACTCAACAAGAATCCAGATTTTGTACTTGAAAGCTTCCCCTCTTCCAATTTTTGTTTCATCTGGACTCTTAACCTATTGGATGGTGCACCCAATATTCAGGGTGGCTATTTCTCCCTCAGGGTGCTAATCTACCCTCCAACAATCTCTGGACACACCCTCATATACACACCCAGAAGTATGCATTGACAATTTTCTAGAGATCTCTCAATCCAGTAAAGTTGACAGCAAAATTTTTACACTTATGATGGTCAACAACTAGAATGACACACAGGAGATTCTTTACAAAAACATAGCTCAGGTAAGCCTATCTACACTTGTACCTCTGTCATAATCTTCAGAACATGCTCAATTAGCCTGTCATAGAGTAAGAAATGTGAGAAATGAGTTGCTCCATTCACTTTAATTAAGGCTTATCTAAGTCAGCCAACATCAACATGGATCCTCCAAACTGTGACTGGGCTCAGTCAAGAATCAGAGAATATAGACTTCCCAGTTCAAATCAGATGCTGAGAAAAAATTGTATATTATTTCATCATAGCTGAGAGAGTTGGGAAACATCACAAGAGGACAGAAGTCAAATAAAATTCCTGGGCCCGTGGATTGTTACCTGTTAAAATCATAATATGAGTTTTCTTCTGTACTACCTTCTTTCTGTTTCAGCAGCTGCAGCAACATAGGCATCTACAGTCTTTCAGGTAAGATGAAGACCACCATTTAACCCACCCAGAAAATCAACACAAACTTTCCTCTCCATTTAGAGAGCATCTTGGTCTCATCTTTGGTCAGTGCAGACTTCCTTCTACTCACAAGCCAAACATCTAATTAAAGCCTTGCCTTTGTTCCCAGACCCCTGGTTCAGTCTTGTTTTTATTATCTCCATGCTAAAAACTGTGTCTCTTATAACATATTGAAATTCTGAATTCCATACAAATGTTGATTTTGCTGCATTTTTGTAGCATGGGTTACTTTATACACTTATCTATTATTAGACTAATTATTAGTCCAAGGAACAATTTCCTTTTCCTTCTTTCTTTCTCTTTCTTTCTCTCTCTTTCTTTCTCTCTCTTCCTTACTTCTTTCTTTCCTTCCTTCCCCTCTCTCTCTCTTTCCTTCCTTCTTTCTTTGATCCTTTCTTTTGTCTTTCTCTTTTTTCTTTCTTTCATGTTTATTGGCAGTACAGAGATTTGAACTCAAGGTCTTAAGCTTGCTAGGCAGGTTCTGTACTACTTGATCCAAACTCTTGCTGTAGTTATTTATGAGATAGGGTGTCATGCTGTTTGCCTGGCACCAGCTTCAGACCATGATTCTTCTAGCTATGCCTCCCACATAGCAGAGTCAAAGGCACAAGCCATGATACTCAGCTTGTTGGTTGAGATTGGTTCTTGCTAAATTTGTGTGCAGACTCGCCTCAAACTGTGATCCTCCTGATCTATCTATCTATCTGTCTATCTATCTATCTATCTATCTACCTATATATCTGTCTATCTATATGTGATTTTGGAGCACACTGTCAGGACAAAACTGTGATCCTACTTGATAGAAAAGAAAAAGGTTTAAATTTTATAGGTTATTTATAATTTTGCATCTATTCTATAAATCACAGTCCATACCAAAGCTCTCCATTGAGGAATATGTTTCAGGAAATTATACTGTGATGACATAAATGATTGAAGTATTTTATGATTCCAGGAATTCCTCAAGTAATAAAATCATATAGTTCTATAAAATTTGGAACTGTGTACATTGAGTTTTATTGAATGATTTTCTTCTAGTATTTTAAGTCATTGCTGAGCTTAGTTTTATCATAATGCCCAAGTAAAATCATTTTGGGACTTGTAATTATAGAAGGAAAAAATAGGTGTTAGCCACATATCTTTTCACACATGCACATGAACTTTGTTGTTTCTTATATGTATATCTGTATAGGTAGACTTACTGATGCAAGTATAAATGTATTTGTATATGTTTATAGGTATAATTTCTTTGTCTAGAGAGCGTTAACAACTTTGATGAAAGTCATGGCCACCAGTCATAAGAGGAAAATGATAATGTACCATGGCACTTTTGTTCTACACTTACATAAAATCTATTAATGTTATGGTACAAAATCTATTAATAAGAAACTATTAAAATACTTATTAACACATTATCCCCAAAAATGATTGTAAGTAATTTTAATAACAAATTAGCAAGTTTAAATTAGCTTAAAATGATTCAATGTGATACTGAATAAAAACACTGTCATAGATATAATAAGAAATATGTATTTGGTCTTCTTCACCAAATGAAAACATTCCTGGTGCAGAGATCCTAAAATTCTTATAATTTCCTGGGGGCCTGTAATCAAAGATACATCTTTTATTATAACATTTGATCTTGGTCCCTTGTTCCAGATACAAGAGTTTCTACATCCCTTTGATGCTCCTGAGATATGTGTCTTTTCATACACTAATAACTTTTCTGGTTCCTAAGGGTCTCTAGAAAGCTTTCAGAAGGGAGGGGTTTGCAAAAGTATGAATAGAAATTTACACCCTTCAGTCACATCCCTTGCTTTTGGGAAGAGGAAGGGGCTAAATATTGAGTTAATTACCAATAATTTAATCAATCATGCATATGCAGTGGAGCCTCCATAATATTCTCTGAAAAAAAGGTTCAGAGAGCTTCTCAGTTAGTGAACACATTAAGAGGGTGGTGCACTCAGAGAGAGCTTTGAAGCTTTGTTGTTCCTTTTCCTGCACATTGCCCTATGCATCTTCTCCATTTCCCAACTTACAACTGTTATAATAAACTAGTAATGGTAACAATGCTGTGTTTCCTGCATTCTGTGTAATGAGGGAAGCAGGAGATTTGTGATTGGCATCCAATGTGTGGATAGATTTTTGAAACTGAGCTTGTGATGTGAGGGGTCTGATAAACCCAGAATGTTGTCAAAATTAAATTTCCTCTTTGGACTTGCAGTTCATGTCCTGGGAGTTAGAGAATTGGGTGCTGGTGTGGAAAAAGAGTCATACATGACAAAACTGTTTTGTACATGTAAACAGATGACAGTAGTCAACAATCATGCAATGCCTTTTCAACTGATAGAAAGAAATTAAGCAAATTATTTTTCCTGGTGCAGGATTAGTGAAAGCACAAATGTACACACATGCAGTTTACTAATGAAAAACTCCCAATACCTTAATTGCAATTAAAAAAAACAAGAAGAGGAAGAGGAAGAGGTTGGGGAGGAAGGAAAAGAAAAAAGCAATTCAATTATGCTCACCAGATAAACTGGAAGATTTGCAAGTCCAACCAACACATGCATGTGGTATAATCATTTTTGTTTTTCTACACATTCCATGGATTTTGGTACATGTTTGGAACTCAACATTTTTTCCTTAAATAATTTATATTCCTCTGATATTCATACCAACCTCTATTTGTTCTCACTCTCTTCCTTGCAATTTATATGCCATATAGTTTATCTCTACTTAAAAAATACTTTCCTTTTCGTACAAATTTGCTGTATTCTACTTTTATGGCTCCATTGAAGTTATTATTCAGTTTCTCTTATTGCCATTTAATTTCTGAAAATCAATCATGTGTAAGTGCTTCCAGCTTCTCATCAGATGTTTATAATCCATTAACATTGGGATTTAATCTTTTTTATTGTGACGGCATTATTTTTCAAATGTTAACAATACTTACTTCAGATAAAATCTAGTCAGACTTTCTCTTTTGAAACTGCCTTTTGTTAATTCCTCATGATGTAAATATATTTTTCTCTAAATTTCTAGGTAGTAAATATTTAATGGCTTTCTTGTTGCCTCTCAAGTAAGATACACTCTAATTTCTTTACCATCTCAACTTCAGCTACTCCTTATAAAAATGTAGTCACAGCATCATTGTTGATGTTCCATGAACTTTGTCTCCTCTTCATTTTCTTTGCTTGCTCACCTGCACCAACCAATGTGGGTGACAAATTAGAAAAAAAAAATCTCCATGATGTTTTCCTGGTCTTATCCAACTTTCCTGCTATGTTGTATTTGATACATGTTCTCTATATAACATATAATATCCTGATTATCATATTGTAACAAAATTGTTGCATATAACATTGTTAGATTATCCTGTCTTTCTTATATGAAGAGTGTATGAAAATAACAAAACAGATGCTGAGAGAAAATTCAGTCTTATAGAGGAATTATAGCTCAAAAATATTAAGTCATTGACAGCTGCTAACCATTGTAAGATATCAATGTGGGATATTATGATATTTAAATTAGGCTAATGCACCTGAATACCGAATCTGTACTGAAATTGTTAAAATATAGGCAAATAGACATGATTTGTTTCTTTATACAACATAATATGAATCAGACAATACTATCTGTAACACATTCTTTCCAAACCCTGAACAATAATCACACATTTAAATCTATCTGTTTCAAAGAAACACAGGGAGAGAGAACCACACTAAGTGACACTGTAAACATACAATCAGCTGAATCTAGAAAGTAGAAAATTTTTTGTAACAAGTAGCATGTTTTTTTAAAAAAGCAATACCACAGAAAAACTGAAGCAAGTTTAAAGACTTTCTAAGTATTACAAGTCAAATATAATTGGTGAATTTTATTCAGATTCAGATTCTAAACAACAAAAACAAACCAAGACAAGCTATCAGTAAAAATATGAAAAACTAAAAGCAAAAGTTTAATGGATATTGTATATTAACTGATAAGGAAATCACTTTCATTTTGTGTTAATCACTGGGATATCACATTAAACAATTATTCTAAGTTAATATATACTAAATGTGATTTAATTAAGTAATTTCTGTTACATATTTTGAATATACAATAAGAAAAGGAGTGAATGAAATTAGAAAGACAAAAATCTTGTTTTCTTGAAACTAGACAATGAGGATATGATGATTCTTAATATTCTCCTTATTTCTTCTTTTGAATACTTCTTTACAACATCAAAAGAGTTCAATAAACATTAGCTTACTTTTCTTTTTTATTGTAAGCATGTTCTTATTTGCTTATTTGCATAACAGTGGTCAATATTCTGCATGCATTACATTGCCTTAAAAATTAACAGTCGAAGATGGAGGATTGCTGACATCTTCCAGTCGGGACTAACTACCCTGAGAAAGGAAGATCAGAGTACCCCAAAAGGCACCCATGGGGTCCCATAACTAGCTAGAAGCAAAGCCCTCTCTGAATCTGCAAATAGGGAAGAAACTAACCATGGGAAGAATGGGAAGAACTCGCAGCTCAACACTCCCAATTCCTGCCCCTAAAGTCGCTGCACAGCTCCATGTTCCATTATTCAGTATTTGGAAGTAAGTCCTGCATCCCCTCCCCCAACAACAGGAACACAGCGTTCCATGCTTGCCCCTACTACACTACCCGCTACCTTCACCATGAAATGCCAGGGAAACTGGAACCACTGTGTAAACAGAACCCACAGCTTCTGCTGCTCCCTGGGTAACAGAAGGCACAAGTTAGCAGGCTCAGTCCCCTGGTCCCCTGCAGCAGCACCACCAAACTGCAAATCTCTGAAGCCTGTGCAAGAAATCAGTCCCAAGGACTCCTGCTATCAGGAGGCTTGGTTCCCAGTGCTTAGAGTGCTACTGCATTACCTTGCTGGAGCCCACACCTGGAAAGCAGCCCCCCAAACTCATGCTGCCTGAAGGCTTGGTTCCCCTGTGCCTGCAGCATTTGCTGTGGCTCTTGGTAGCCCAGTGCCAGCAAGCAAGCTTCAGGGCTCTCACTGCCTGCGAACTTGGGTCTCCCGCACTTGCAGGAACTTCCATGGCTCCTGGAAGCCCATGCCCCAGTGCAAGTAGACCCCAGGGCCTCTGCTGCCATGTGAACACCAGAAGATTCAAGTCTGCTGGCTTTACTTCCCTACAAGTATCCTCAACTTGCTACTCAATGCCAGGAGCATGTCACCACACTCCTAAGTGAACTCCAGGCTCCAGACTTTGCTATTCTGAGGGTGCCAGGAGAATTCTCTCCCCACAAAGAATGGAGGCCCAGCACTCTCCACTGTCTGTGACAGCAAGAGACCCCTCATTCCTACAGGATTCCCCACTGAGGGGAGGAAAGCTATGACCTGCTACTCTCCAGGCAGCACCAGAAGCCCTGTTCCCCCAAGGTACACAGAAGTCCAGCACTTCACACAGCACCTCTTTGCAGAAGAGTCATGTCTGTCCTGTCCAAGACCTGGAATTCCAATTCCTCCACTGAGTGGCAATCCACTATTCTGCTGGTGCTACAATTCCTGACCCCAACAGTGTACAGAGACCAAGCACTCCCCACTGTGACTGCAGGAGAGCCCCTCAGTCCTCATCAAAAATGGCAACTCCAGTCCCCTCACTTGAGGAACACTGCTGGAGCTCCAGGAGAAAAAAACTCAAAACCCCAACTACAGGGACACAAGGGATTAATATCCTAACCAAAAACCATTCAGATGCATAAATCTCAATGCGGAATGAAACAGCAGGACAACTGTCCTCCATCAAAAGCCAATTCCACCACTAAGGATCGAAACAACTGCATAGAGGAAGAACTATCAAATAATGTAGTAGGTGTCTGCCTCAGGGAAGCTGCTGAAGATGTGCCTGGCAAGGGCCTTCACAATGAAGAATCAAGAGCAACTGGGAGGGCAGTTGTCTTCAGAGGTAAAGGAGCTACAGTGGTAACCATTCCAACAGGAACTAAGAAGGATGGTGAGGCCTATGGATTCTGTACTTTTTTCAGGTGCCCAAGTGGCAGTGTAGTGCCTAGGCCTGGGGCAGGGGTGCTGAGGGAGGCTGGAAAGGAAGTCAGCCATGCATCAGGCAGGGTAATAGTGAAGCCAGGTAGCTTGGCAGGTGCAGGGGCTGCAGTGGTGACTATACCAACAGGTCCTGGTAAGAATGGTGAGCCAGCAGGGTTCTGCATAATCTTCAAGCTGGGCCAGCAGCAAGGTACCACCTGGGCCTAGGGCAGGGATTGGGAGGGAGGATGGCAAGGAAACAGGCCATGCTACAGACAGGATGAAAGTGAGGCACTGCTTTGTGAAAGATGGTCCTTGGTGACAATGTTGATAGCCGCATCAGTCTTGTCCTGCTGGGCCTTGTTAAATTAGCCAAATCTGACCTTCTTCTCTCTGTCCATGTATTCAGGAGTGATGGGATAGGCAAGTGGGGGAGGTGAAGAAAAGGTCAGTGGGACCCTGTGCCTGCAGGGCAGCAGCAGAAACTTCTATTTCCTACTCCAGGGCTGCCAGATGTGGGGATGGTGATATCATCACCCTGTGATATCATCTGCAATCCTTTCTCCATGGGACTCCTTGTCTATCACCTAAGAGGCAGGAGCAGTAGAACTAGATCCATGCCCCATCCCCTCTATCCTTGTATTCTTTTCTGGTCTTTCTGGCTGCTGAAAGCAGGAGGAGGCTGGTCTAGAGAAGGCGAGTGAGGGGGGTGGTTCCCTCCTCTTCCACAACTGGGAGGTGCCTCTGGTGGAGCTGTGGAAACTCATGATGGCATTGCTCTTATACACTGGGATGCCACAGGTGAACTTGCTTGTCAGGGAACACCTAGAACAAGTGAGTGCTCACTTATTCAAATAGTCCTCTGAGGTCTTGGAAGTGAGAATTCTCCCCAGGGACACAGGTTTCTGTGCAAGACTAGTAGAAGATCCAGGGCCAGGAGGGGTTCATATGTTGAAGGGCTATTCCCACTGTTCTCATGGTACCTTCTCTTCCTTTCCTGGCCTCTTCTTCAACTGCCCTTTATTTGACTCTTTGAAGATGGTATCCTTTGCACCTGGCTCAGGTTACAGGTGTTTCTTGCTGGCAAGGCCTGATTGGAGTTGGTCATCTACCCGGGTACTTGTTTCTCCACTATCTCTTTTGTCATGCCTTTCAGGGCACCCACTCTGGTCTCCTTTACACTTGGCTCCTGAGCATTTCTTCCCCAGGAGGACAGTGTGAAGCAAACCATTCTAACATGGCACTAGAGGTGGCCTTTGGTTTTTCTTGGTGGGGGAATCCGTTTATGAATTCCTGTGTGTGATAAAAGAAATAGGTGATAATTTTTTAATATGAATAGAGAAACATCAAATAAGTTTTGATCATATATCTACCTGTGTGTGTGTGTATGTGTGTGGTACTAGGGATGGAACCCAGGGCCTGACATATGCTAGTCAAGCACTGTCTACCACTAAGTTGCAATCTCAGCTCTATGTATATTTTCAATCTATATCCACTACTCTCTTTTTTGCACTCACTAATAAATGATCTTTACATACTGAAAATATTTTGACACAAAGAATACTTCAAAAATATTACCTCAAAAGAGAATATATCCTACTTTCTGAAGTGCAGTACAATTAAAAAGTATGTAATAACGGGGCCATGGTGACTACACCTGTAATTCTAGCTGTGGTGGAAGCATAAACAGGATGATCATGGTCCAGTCTGCATGAACATAGAGACAATAGTTCAAAAATCAAAAAGGGCTGGAGATGTGGCTCAAGCCAGAGAACACCTGCCTAGTGAGCATGAATCCATGAGTTCAAGCCCCAGTACCACCAAAAAAGAAAATCCAACGAAAGCATGAAATGAATAGTGGCACAAGCTTGCAACCCCGTGAACTGGAAGGCAGAAGAAGTAGGACTGTGTGTTTGTGGATAGCCTATGCCATATGGTGGTATCCTGTCTCAAAACACTACAAAACACTACAAAATAGAAATAAAAGAGAAAAGCACTAGTAGCATCAAAGGAATAATAAATTTCAACAACTTGGAAAACTTAAACAGTGATCTGTAGAAAATAATAAAAATAGACAAGAAATACCTGATGCAAAGTGTAGATGATACGAAGAAAAAAAATCATGACTTTCCAAGGCTTTCATTGTTTACTAAGGAAATGTAAGAATTATTCTATAGGAAATTATATTTTAAAAATGTTTAAAATAGTTCAACAGCTATATTCTCTTTTAAAAAAAATTAAATACGTAGCAACAAAAACAAGCAATGAAAAACCAAGTTTATGCTTGTGATTAATAGGCTATGATTTAAGATTTCTCTAAAAATTTTTTCTTTGGGCAGGTAAAAAATGAATTAATTAATGTAGAACCAGCACCTAATTCTGTCTTTATTCTCCTCAGTAATATTTGCTAAAGAGTGTGGTAAGTGAAACATCTCGATGTTTCATCAAGATAATTGCTTGTGCTTTCTACTCATTTATATCAGGCTTTGACTATTTAGGAAACAGATTCTTAACTAAATCAGATTTCTTCTAAGTAACTGAGTAGATAGAAATCTTTTATTTTATTTTATTGCTTTAATACTCTATAGAAATGTATGAAGTATGTGTCTAAACTTTATTCAAGTGCTATGCAAAGGTTGGCAGGGTTACATACAAAGTGACCAGTGAGTACTCTTTTTAAGAAGACACACTGAGCTAAGTTATCCTTGTTATAGACCAAATACTCTTGAACAAAGGAAACCCGCTTGCTTGAAGTCACTGGCACTGTCTTCCAAACTTGTAAGAGGTGTAAGAGCTTTGATTTTTGTTATTTCTGTGCACCTATTATCTTACCTAGCCACAAATTCTATATTCAACTTCAAACATAAATGCTAAATTAAAGTACATAAGGCATCTGTGTTGTTGTGATGCTAACTGTTCCTGTGTTCTGTCAGTGTTACATTCCTCAAGAATAAAGTTTTCTAAAATGGAAAGCAGTGTCAAGTTTATTAAATGGACTGGACATTGGTCACACACAAAGCACAACTATAAGAAGTCATTATATTTTAACTTATTTGAAGTTCACTTACCCTAAATGAAAAATTAAAAGAGGACTTACATATATGCTTATCTAGCTAGCTAGCTTGTCATTCTTTACACTAAAATAAGGAGTTTATATGTATATTGAAGAGATAATAAGGAGAGCTGAATGGTACAAATTAATATATTCAGTAACAATTATAATCCTAAAATGCTATATGCAATGAAAATACTCAGGCTGTTTGCTCAATTGCTGCACATTTGAAAATTTTCTTATGACACTTGTAAGTGATTTTGTCATCTGAACTTTGGATCCATCCTCTAAAACATTTACAATGGCACTCATGGAAAAGGACTCTAGCAAGGTCTTATATTTTACCCTTAGTCTCCTTAGATATGTTTTCTGTCTTTGGTTATGTTTTCTAGTTTCCTGGTAGAACTTTGTTGCTGTTGTCTATTGACAACAAGTTTTATTGGCACTTACTAAACCTTTTTCTCACTTCTCATCAGAGGTGGAATAACATACTACTGAGGGAGTCTAATCTCAGCAAAGAGGGACAATTAAAACCAAATTAGTGTGACTGTCAAGGGATGTCTGAAGAAGAAAGCCATTCGGAAACAAGGGATATTGGCAGAATAAGGATAGATGTTCTATAGAAATATTTAAAGAATAGTTAGTAGTCAACTTTGTGAATAGAAGTTTGTTCTTCTCTTCTCTTCTCTTCTCTTCTCTCCTCTCCTCTCCTCTCCTCTCCTCTCCTCTCCTCTCCTCTCCTCTCCTCTCCTCTCCTCTCCTCTCCTCTCCTCTCCTCTCCTCTTCTCTTCTCTTCTCTTCTCTTCTCTTCTCTTCTCTTCTCCTCTCCTCTCCCCTCCTCTCTTCTCCTCTCCTCTTCTCTTTTCTCTCTCCCTCTTGAAGTTGTGGTGGTGGATATTGTTTATATTTTTGTTGCTTGTTTTAGAGGTACTGAGGGAAACTAAGGGTTTCACAGTAACACCCAGTCATTTTAGCTTTAATTATTCTTCAGGTAGGACCCCACACCACCACCCTCTTATGTATACCCTTCTACATAGCAAGGATGATAGGCATTCACCACCATACTAAAATTTGGTTGAGGTCTGAGACTCACTAACATTTTGTCTAGGCTAGCCTGAAAACTTCATGCTCCACATGTCTACCTCCTACCACTCACAGTAATTCTTTACTCAGTGCAGACAGTGGTCCAGACTCTTAGCAAGACTTTATGACCAGGGCTTCCAGTAACACAGAGACACAGGATTTAGTTAAAATTGTGAAGTGTTTTGGTATTTGAAGGTCCTGGAATGGGCTGAGACTTTACCGGTTATCTAGATTCCCACTCTGTGGCCTGTACAGGAAGACCCACCCTCCAAGTGGAGCTCTACAGTGGGTTTTAATGGCTCATTTCAACACTCTCTGTGAGGGCATGACAAAAAAAAATAAATAAACAGCAAGAACTCCCAGAGTTTGTCTTCACTAGGAAATTCATTGCCCAGGGGTCAATCAAATGGTGTGACCACAGCCCCAAGGACTCAATATAAGTCTACTTGGAATTGTCACTTGGAATTCCTCCCCATAATGAATATACTCTAATAAAAAATTTATTAAAAAAATTAAGAGTCATGCAGATTCAGGAGTATTTCAATTTCCTGATATTTTTGTCCTCCTACATATTGAAAGTGGACAAAATATCAGTTAATTTTTATCCATGAGGTTCAGGTTGGAATCATTAATGCAATCCTTTGAAAACATTATTTGTTTTCTAAGCATTTGTTAGAATAGCTCATTAAATGAGTGGTGATAACCACCTAAATTTAAATTATCCTCTTATTAAAGTTAGAATTTTTTGTGTTATTCATTAAAGAGTTAATTTTTTACTTTATTATTTTGAAAGGATGTTGTAAAAAAGTTAAAAATTAGAATAAGGGGGAGGGAAGATGAGGAAGGCATTGGAAGAAGTGAATTAAAGTATGATGTTTTTTTCTGAGTGAGGTTAGCCTGGCTCAAAAGACCAAAAATCGTATGTTCTCCCTCATATGTGGACATTAGATCAAGGGCAAACACAACAAGGGGATTGGACTATGAGCACATGATAAAAGCGAGAGCACACAAGGGAGGGGTGAGGATAGGTAAGACACCTAAAAAACTAGCTAGCATTCGTTGCCCTTAATGCAGAGAAACTAAAGCAGGTACCTTAAAGCAACTGAGGCCAATAGGAAAAGGGGACCAGGAACTAGAGAAAAGGTTAGATCAAAAAGAATTAACCTAGAAGGTAACACCCACGCACAGGAAATTAATGTGAGTCAACTCCCTGTATAGCTATCCTTATCTCAACCAGCAAAACCCCTTGTTCCTTCCTATTATTGCTTATACTCTCTCTACAACAAAATTAGAGATAAGGGCAAAATAGTTTCTGCTGGGTATTGAGGGGGGGAGTGGGAGGGGGTGGAGTGGGTGGTAAGGGAGGGGGTGGGGGCAGGGGGGAGAAATGAACCAAGCCTTGTATGCACATATGACTAATAAAAGAAAAATGAAAAAAAAATAAATAAATAAATAAAAAATGCTTACAAAAAAAAATAAATAAAGTATGATGTTTTTGATGCATTATAAGAACCTTTATAAATGCTAAAATGTTTTTCCCACCCAGCACAACAGTGAAAAAAATAATAATATATTAAAATGCAATAAATTCAAACAATGTCACTTTTAAGGAAAAAGTTCCAAACATCATCCAAAATTAATGGCATTTTAAAGCTTCATTGTAGCCATTTTCTCCAGTGTCTGCATTCCAGTTTGGTAAATGAGCTGATAATTGAAGATCAAAAAGTTTACTTTTGGACTTCTGGATTATTATTATATTAAATGATTCATAACAGAGGAAACTTATTCATTAAAAAAATAAGGACTGAAAGACTCTAAACCTTCCATTAGGTATCTGATCTAATATTTAATATTGATAAAATGCTATTATTGTGCCTTTAAGTTAGAAGATTTGGATTCTTGAAATATGTCTTATAATATAGGGATGTGACTTTTGTCCAACTTGAGTCTTAGAATCCTCTATAGTTAAACTACTCTATTGCAAATATAAATTAACATAATGTATGTGAAAACAACTTACATATTTCAAAGCCCATTAAAAATATAACTTTGAAATTTTGTGTAGTAGGTAACAATCTCATTTTATTAATTCAAATTATTTTAAAGCCTAACTTGCTAAATTATCAGAAATTTTCTCTGTCATTTGGAATCTTTTTCACTTTGAAAGGCTATACCCAAGTTCTAATGACAATGTCAATGATTTAGTTGGTTAGCCAGGATACTCATAAGTTCTTTATTGGGCATATACTATAAAATAACAGACCTTGAGGTCTGGAGACTTTCTCTGGTATTCTTCTAGTTAATGTGACTCAATGCTGAGCCATCTTTTAACATTATTCATACCACTCTTTTAAATTTAGGGGTTTAATTGCTTTATTTCTGTTCTATTAGAGCTGAATTACTCCTATCATTTGGTAAATCTCCCTCTTCAATACCATATTTTGGAATAATTTTAATGTTCTCACACTTGCTATCATGTGGAAGCTTGAGGCCAGATAGATTTGAGAAGAATATGATTAGATCCGCTGATATCTGAGATTTTACTATTCTCCAAATGGACCAAACTTCTTATAGTTTCTTTTTTATGTATTTTTTTATTGTTTTATTATTCATATGTGCATACAAGGCTTGGGTCATTTCTCCCCCATGCCCCCAACCCCTCCCTTACCACCCACTCCGCTCCCTCCCTCTCCCCCCCACCCCCTCAATACCCAGCAGAAACTATTTTACCCTTATCTCTAATTTTGTTGAAGAGAGAATATAAGCAATAATAGGACGGAACAAGGGCTTTTGCTAGTTGAGATAAGGATAGCTATACAGGGAGTTGACTCACATTAATTTCCTGTGCGTGTATGTTACCTTCTAGGTTAATTCTTTTTAATCTAACCTTTTCTGTAGTTCCTGATCCCTTTTCCTATTGGCCTCAGTTGCTTTTAAGGTATCTGCTTTTAGTTTCTCTGCTTTAAGGGCAACAAATCCTAGCTAATTTTTTAGGTGTCTTACCTATCCTCACCCCTCCCTTGTGTGCTCTCGCTTTTATCATGTGCTCAAAGTCCAATTCCCTTGTTGTGTTTGCCCTTGATCTAATGTCCACATATGAGGGAGAACATACCATTTTTGGTCTTTTGGGCCAGGCTAACCTCACTCAGAATTATGTCCTCCAATTCCATCCATTTATCAGCGAATGATAACATTTCGTTCTTCTTCATGGCTGCATAAAATTCCATTGTGTATAGATACCACATTTTTTGATCCATTTGTCAGTGGTGGGGCGTCTTGGCTGTTTCCATAATTTGGTTATTGTGAATAGTGCAGCAATAAACATGGGTATGCAGGTGCCTCTGGAGTAACCTGTGTCACAATCTTTTGGGTATATCCCCAAGAGTGGTATTGCTGGATCAAATGGTAGATCAATGTTTAGCTTTTTAAGTAGCCTCCAAATTTTTTTCCAGAGTGGTTGTACTAGTTTACATTCCCACCAACAGTGTAAGAGGGATGCGGGGAAAAAAGGAACCGTCTTATAGTTTCTGTCATGCATTTTTCCATTCATGCTGCTTCTAACCCAGATTTATTTTATAGGAATGAGTTTAAGTGTAGACTCCAAAGTCAGGCTACTGTCAAAAAACTTCACATGCACTTATTTGCCTTCCTGTTGATATTTTACTGCTTTGTGCTTTCTGATTTCATTTCATTAATTAGAATAATAACAGCACCTACCTCATAGAATTAGATACATGTAAATAAACAGATTCTTGTCGGCATACATCAAGATGAAATTTTGTGGGAAGTGGATTATGAGAGGCCAATGAGAAGTTAGCATAAGCACTGCTGTGCCCAGTAATCTACAGGCTGAGTTTGGCACAGTGGCAGAAGAGAGCGAGAAGGCGAGATGCAGCACAGCTGCTTTTCCTAAGTTGTTTATGTTCAGAAGTAGGAACACAGGTTTCTCTTGTTACAATGTCATGCCCCTCTCCAAACTGTTGCTCCATATCCTTGTTTATAAAAGCCTTGCTGAATGAAACTGTTAGGTTTTTTGATGGGGGATGGATTGATTGGTGGGCTGCTTGTGAGAATGACACTCCTGGTGGGCTTCTGAGTTATGCTAGAGATTAAAGAGAACTTGGTACAGTGCAAGTCTGCACTGAGAACTTTATACATGAGCTTTAGAAAAGCTAAGCTAAAGTAAAGCTAAAGAGAACATGGGATGGTACAAGTCTAAGGATGGAGACTTTAGGAGTTACGCATATACAGTTTTTTGGTGTGGCTGATGTTATTTGCAAGTCTTAGCACTGAGACTTTAAGAAAGCTCAAGAGAGAACATGGGACAGTGCAAGTCTGATGGGACAGTGCAAGTCTTAGGGCAAAGACTTTAAAAAAAATTATACTAAAGAACAGCCAAGAGAAAGCATGGGACAGAGCAAGTCTAAGGAAAAAAAAAAACTTTGAAGAATAAAAAAGAAGATTTTAGAAGCAAGGTTTTAAAGAATTGTAAAGTAGTAAGGCCTTAAAAAATAGAGAATAATAGAGATAAGAAGCAATGAGGCTGTTGTGCATCTCCATCCAAGTGTCCAGCACACCTAGCCCCAGCTTTATGCATGTTTGTCTATCGTTTGTCCTTTCTGCATCTCCTATCACACCCAGTTAGCCCCAGTAAGGTTCAGTAGTAACAGGAGTGAGAGAAAGCTCACTCTAAAACCTTAGCTTTTTATCCTCCATGAACTTTCTAGAATGCCTTTGTGAAGAAAAGGACTGAAGAAATTTGCACATCTTTTCTCTTAAGTGGAAGTTTAGAATGCTTGAGGTGCTACCAAACAAGTGGTAGGAAAGGGACAATTGTGGAAAATGAAGGACTAACAAAAGAAAGCACAGTTACTATTTTAATAGAGGGGTCCACTGAAGTTGCTGGAATGGTAGTTTATACAGAGTGTTTATTTCACTTGCACAGAGCAGTTGAACAGTCCAGGCTGTCAGAACAGTGCTCTTCAACAAAGTCATTCAGTGACCCAAACTGCCATAACAATGTTATATATATTTATAGCACTGTCCTTCCTTAGAGCACTATTCTCAGCTACATGGTTGAGGCTGAGCCATTGTCTGCATCCTCCAGGAAGGCTGACATGGAAATTCAGAGTAAATATCCCCAGAAAATTCACTCATCTCTTAGCACATCCTATAGGATGAGCCTAAGTCAATGACCATGCTTATCTGCAAGGAAGCCAGGAAATAAAGTCTTTCACTAGATAGTAGTAATAAAACTTGCAGAATTATCTTTCTAAATGTTAATTGTTGAGTACATTGTTTGCAGATGCGTTTTCTTGTTTATATGTGGTGAAGATGGAAAGGGGTTATCTTTCTAAAATATTTTCTCATTAATCAAGTGTTGACTCTAAACTACATGACATATGGAACCCAACTTAATGTTTGACTTCTGTCTTTTTAAGGTTAGGAATATCAGCTGCATTTTCAACATCAGATATTTTCTTTTTTTTTTTTTCATTTTTCTTTTATTATTCATATGTGCATACAAGGCTTGGTTCATTTCTCCCCCCTGCCCCCACCCCCTCCCTTACCACCCACTCCATCCCCTCCCGCTCCCCCCCTCAATACCCAGCAGAAACTATTTTGCCCTTATCTCTAATTTTGTTGTAGAGAGAGTATAAGCAATAATAGGAAGGAACAAGGGGTTTTGCTGGTTGAGATAAGGATAGCTATACAGGGCATTGACTCACATTGATTTCCTGTGCATGGGTGTTACCTTCTATGTTAATTCTTTTTGATCTAACCTTTTCTCTAGTTCCTGGTCCCCTTTTCCTATTGGCCTCAGTTGCTTTTAAGGTATCTGCTTTAGTTTCTCTGCGTTAAGGGCAACAAATGCTAGCTAGTTTTTTAGGTGTCTTATCTATCCTCACCCCTTCCTTGTGTGCTCTCGCTTTTATCATGTGCTCATAGTCCAATCCACTTGTTGTGTTTGCCCTTGATCTAATGTCCACATATGAGGGAGAACATACGGTTTTTGGTCTTTTGAGCCAGGCTAACCTCACTCAGAATGATGTTCTCCAATTCCATCCATTTACCAGCAAATGATAACATTTCGTTCTTCTTCATGGCTGCATAAAATTCCATTGTGTATAGATACCACATTTTCTTAATCCATTCGTCAGTGCTGGGGCATCTTGGCTGTTTCCATAACTTGGCTATTGTGAATAGTGCCGCAATAAACATGGATGTGCAGGTGCCTCTGGAGTAACAGTCTTTTGGGTATATCCCCAAGAGTGGTATTGTTGGATCAAATGGTAGATCAATGTCCAGCTTTTTAAGTAGCCTCCAAATTTTTTTCCAGAGTGGTTGTACTAGTCTACATTCCCACCAACAGTGTAAGAGGGTTCCTTTTTCCCCGCATCCTCGCCAACACCTGTTGTTGGTGGTGTTGCTGATGATGGCTATTCTAACAGGGGTGAGGTGGAATCTTAGCGTGGTTTTAATTTGCATTTCCTTTAGGTGGGTTTATCCCAGTACAGCCATGGGTAAGCTGAGAATAAGCTACATATTACATTTGTAAATATAAATAACATATTCTTTCAATTTTTATCTCTATATTCAAAATTGTTAATAAGGCACCTGTCTATATGTCTAGGAGAATGCAAAAATAACTGCTAAAAAGAAGGTAAACACAGCATTTAAATTCTGGCTTTGTAAATTCCATATGACCTTTTGATGAGATAAACTTTGTCCGAAAAGTTTTCTCACATTTTTAATGGGAAATCATTATCTCCAAGTAGTTTTGAGATAAAATACTTTAATATATATATATATATATATATATATATATATATATATATATATATTCTAACATAAGAGCTCTTACTCAATAAATGCTGTTTCTGTTCCTCTTCATCTTTTCCATTGTTTATGGATTGTGTTGAATTATCTCCATTTTCCAGACAGAAATCTAAGGAATGGGAAGATTACATGAAATTGTAAGCAGATGAAGTCCTCCTGAGTCCCATAGCAGCAATAACTTTAGTGTTTGAACCATCATTTCAAAATCCTTTATTAAGACCTTTCCAAATCACATAAATTCTATTTACATTTTGTTTACACAGGTCCAAAATCATCATTGAGCATCATTTTCTAGGTGAAGAATAAAGGATGAAGAAATAGATGAAGCATCCATTTTGTCTGATATCCTCTATTTCACATCACTGTATATAATTTTTCATTTGACTAATTACCATGTCTACTTTCACTACGTAGAGTTTCAGCTTATTGCTGAATATATCACTTAGATTCTATTGTTGCTTCAACTCAGACTGAGGCAAAGAACATGCAGATACAATGCAGATATAGTTTAATTAACATGTTAATAATATAGATATTTATTTTTTCTCTTTAACTGTGGTCTTGTAGCCTTTAAATGTAAACTAGAGAAAATGTAACTACTATCTACTTTGCCATTCCGTCCTGACTAAGCCTAAGCTGACCTGTCCTTCTCCTGTTGACAGATTAGCCTCTTTAGAGTTTCACCGTATGTCTAGGATGGTGAATCATTGAAAATAACTCTTGAAGTCATTCACTTAGCTGAACCAGAGGAATTTCTTACTACTAGAGATACCATGGAAAGCTTTCTCTTTATCGTTATCAAAAGGTTGTATTCCACAGTTTCTTGTAGCAATGTAGTAATGTTTGAGCATTTCAAAGATAGTATATCTAAAATAGGAAAGTCCAAGCCTAGACAGAATTGGGAGACAAGGTGATAAGAAACAAAAAGGAGATAGAGAGAGAATGGGGGGGAGAGAGAGAGAGAGAGAGAGAGAGAGAGAGAGAGAGAGAGAGAAATTAAGAACAGGCAGATTTTCAGTTACATAATGTATTGTTATTAACACATTAATCCCTTAAGTTATTTAAATTGGTGTTTCATCACTTATAAATAAATAATGACATATAGAATGTGAATCTCAGCTGAACCCATATTCTGAATATATAATTATTTGAGTTGGAAATAATATACACCCATAAGCATAGTGCTTTCTTTATCTGTCACCTACCATATATCAAGCATATTTTGTCTCAGGGACCATGCATTCCTGGAAATATGGTCAAACAAGTTATACAACCAGTTTCTTGGTTGGAGAATGACAATTATAGAAATCATTACAATGGGACATGTGGCAGTCATTAGGACCCACATACAAAATGGTAAGTGAATAGAGAGTATGGATAGTATAGTACTGTCATTCTCAAATTGTTGAAAATTTATCCACTCTTCCAATATTTAATTAATTCATTATAAATGCTGCATCAATTAATCACTAGCATATCATAAGTTAATTTTAAGAATTTATTATGTCAGCGTGATCCACGTGGTAAATGAATATGTTTACCAATCTCTCTTCAACATCCTTCCATCTCACGTGAAGTTCCCACTGCTTGTGCTAGAGATAGAGGTTTCATGTTAGATTAAATGCTAAGTGGTATTTCTTCTTTCATTTTGCTTTTTTTGGTATGAAATGAAAGAGCTACAAATATTGGAAGAGTTTTACTGAATTAAAAAATTAATTTTATGTGTATGTGTGTCTGTTTTTACTGTTTCTCCTGACACTTTTATTGCTATCAAATAATATAAAATGTGTAGCTAATACTTCTGCTGTTTGTTCATGCTTATTTTCATAACATTCTTTTCTTTTTTGACCCTCACTGTCTCTCTTTTACTATTCGTGCATGTGTACGTATGATATATAATGCAAAAATGTTACTTTTTTCTATGTATTTTAAAAACTTTATGTATTTAAAAAAATAGTAAGATAAACTATGCTGAAGTATAATTTTTTAGAATTTTAAAGATTTATTTGTAACTGAGTAGAAAGTGGAAGAAAATACATATGTGCTTTAAGATATTTCATAAAAACCATTGCCATTTTAGAATTCTAAATGCAGAAAATTAAGCAATTATGAGAGCAAATAGTTTTTCAGTTATTGAAGGTCTAAAGCTTTCTATTCATGTGTGTATATATATAGAAGCTATCAAACAAGATAATTAGATAAGAAAAAGAAAAGATTCAATCTACATAGGAGAGAAGGAAACAAATTTCTCAAAATTAAATTACTCACTTAAACACTTATGTGCCAAACAGTATTGAAAGGTTTCACTTGTTTGATGTTTAGATTTTTAGTTTAAACACTTAGGAATTAATATGTAATATATACCTTGAAAATTAAGCAAATAAGTAAAAATAAAAATAAGAATATTCGGTCCAGCGAGAGAAAAAAACGTAAGTGTAATTATATTCCAGTTTATGCCCAAGAAGCTAAAATTATTTATAGATTTGTGGTAAATTAAAGCTAAATATTGATACCAGGAGCATGGGAAAGGGGAAGTTGGAATGTGTGTCAAAGCCCATTTTTTCAACTTCTATAGTAAAGAAAAGATGTAATTAAAAAATGACAAATCAGGTAAAGGAAATATAAGCATATTATGTTTGAGGGATGTAAAAATGAATATTATAAAACAATTTCAAAAATGGTTTGGAACAAATGTCTTATTCCAATGTTACCTTGAAGGTGACAGATATAACCATGGGGTAGTCAGAAAGAATCTCCCTTCTGTTGTGTTCTGTTTTTTCAGTAAGAGCACAGTGTACGAGGCAGTGCTCCCTGCACATCCACAGGGCTGAGGAAGGGGAGGAAACTGTAGCAAGTACCCAGAAGACCCTATCTGTACATTAGGGGCCAGAGCTTCAATAAGAAATTTGAGGAGACACAGTTCAGTTAGTAAGAGAGGTTATCTGAAACTAAGAAGGAAAGATTTTGGAACATAGGAATATCAAGAAACATTTTGTATCTTGCTTAAGGTACTGGTTATATAGACTACATGCTTTGGAATTTATTGTGTGCACATTGTATCTTATCAAGTTGACTTTAAAAAGAGAGATGGAAACAATGAAGAAATCAAGAGCTCTTTCAAGTCCATATATTATCAGAAAAACAATTACATTGGGAAATCTCTTTGAAACCCTACAGGAAGATTTTACATAGCTCTTCATAGACCATTTCAGAGAGAAAACACAAACTTTTCATGTATCTTAAGGATAATGGAATGAATTTGAAACTGCCACCAAGAAAACCCTCAAATAGTATATTGGATTCAAAGTCACAGAAAATATTCAAAACCTTAAAAGGAGTATAGATTTCTGAAATTTTATGAGAAAGAAGCATAGGAAGACGACACATACTGTTAAGTATAAGCTACTTTCTTTTTTGACAGTTCTAAAGTTTGAACTCAGGGCTTGGTACTTGTAATTAAGGTACCATATTGCTTGAATCATGCCTCCAGCAGTTTTTGCTCTGTTTATTTGGGAGATAGATTTTCACTTCTCTTCCAGGATTCCCTGGACCACAATCTTATTTTAGGCTCCCTGACATAGCTGTGATGACAGGTGTGCACCACCACAACAAGCTTTCCTTTCTGACAAGATGGGGTCTCACAAACGTTTTTGCCCCGGTATCCTTGGAACCAAGATCCTCCCAATCTTAGTTTCCTGGGTAGTTTTGAACAACTGGCACATGACATTGTATCCAGCTATTGGTGGAGATGGAGTCTCATGACCTATTTGTCCCACGCTGGCATCAAAACATGATACTTCCTGTCTGTCTCCACAAAAGCTGAAATTCCTGCTGTAAGCCACCAGAGCTGGTTACCATAAGCTACTTGTAATGGAACAGGAATTGTGGCTCAAATGTAAAAACTTAGAGTCCAGGAAAGATTGGCAAGGACTCTGGGAAAACATGCAGGAGGAACAAGGAAAGAGCCAATTAAAGAAATTGTTAATGTTTGCCTAGCCAGACTTTAGAATTTCTCTGAACCAGCGACTAGTATGAGCCTCCATGAGTACCCTCTTTTCAACAGAAGCATATAAGCTGGATCTTCTATGCACTATTGAATGTTGGTTGTGTGAAAAACAATTACCTCATCTCTTAGTTTACAGGAACTGGCATTATACCCAAGGAGTCATTCAAGAGGAGCTTAATCTATATCTATTTAGATTTGATGTAGTTAAAACATCCTGGACTTTGAGATTAAATTCTTCCTTTAAAGTAATGAAAACTTTTAGAATTATCAGTAATTGTCACTCTATTTTACATGTTAGAAAATATAAAGAATGTAGGGCAAGTTTATAGACAATAATGTTACAATATTTTGATACTGACTGAATCGGTGTTTCCTTGACCTGGATCTAAGCACTTATAGAGGATGTCAGTCCTCTGAGGATCATGAAAAGGTCCAAGAATTAAATCAACATAAACTATATTAACAGAAGAAAAAACAGACAAATTTAATTAATATGTTTTATGTGACATGGAAACAGGGTCAAGCATTGATGTAGTGAATTGAACAAAGACTAATGAATCATGGAATCTGACAGGGCAAATGACTTGGAATAGGGTAGTTATTGTGGTGGCTTAGTGAAGAGGAAAAGGATTAATTTAGAAGGTTTGTTTGTGCACATTTCCCCAAATTCAGTGTTCCACCCTTGATAAGAATTTTATTTTATAAAAAGGATGTCTTCAAACATGGGAATTTCATCTCTTTTTTCTTTTTTGGTGGTACTGGGATTTGAATTCAGGGCTTTGTGCTTGCTAGGCAGGTGCTCTACCACTTGAGCCACACCTTTAGCCTTCATCCCCTCCTTTAAAAAATATACATGGTTATAGTGACCTTCCTTCTTGTATCTGCTGTTTTATTAAAGTGCCTTTAATTTAAAATGATCAATATGCCATAGCAGATTGTTTGGGGTAGCATGTTCTTTAAAAAATATCTTACTGAGATGTAATTCACATGTTATATAAGTTACATATATTAGTATGCTCAGAGAGTAGCACATCCATCTGTACTATTAGTTTTAGAACATTTTTACCATTCAAAAAAGTACCCTACACAATTATTAATAGTTATTTCTCATTTCTTTTCTTTGCCTCACCTATTCTCCTCAATCCGGTCTGAAGTAATGACTTGTCAACTATCTGCCTCTATAGAGTTTCTTATGCTTGACATTTATTGTTACAAACTTCGTGCTTAGAACTGGTCTTCTGATTCAGTCATGGTGATTCATACAGGTAATCTTAGAGACTTGAGAGGCAGATATAGGAGGACTGTGGTTTGAGGTCAGCTTGGGCAAAAGTTAGTAAGACTCTATCTTTAAAACAAGCTGAACATGGAGGAACCCACCTGAAATTCCAGCTCTTTGGAAAGCAGAGGTATGAGTTTAGTGGTCTGGTTGCCAGCACAGCCAAAAGCATGAACTCTATAAGGAAATCAAACTAATAAAGCAAAATAATTGAGTGCATGATTCAAGTGATAGAGTGCTTGCAAGCTTGAGGCCCTGAATTTGAATCCCAAGAGCACAAAAAAAGACGAAGAAATTTCTGTTGTTTTTTACTCCTATTTTCATTTATATCAAGAAATTTTTTTATTATTATATTTCAGAGATTTTGTTGGCCTATTTCTTCAGGAGAATGTTGCTTAATTTTCATGCATGTTGTAGTTTCTGATTTTTCTTCTGGTATTGATTTGTTGTTTGTACCACTGTTATCAGAAGAGATACTTGATGTGATTTTGGTCAATAATGTTTTTGAGACTTGCAGGCTAACAGAGGATCTATCTTGGAGAACATTTGATGTGAATTGGAGAAGAATAGCCATTCTGCAATTGTTGGATGGGAGACTCTCTAAATGTTAGGTCAGTTTGGACAAGTGTAGTTTAGATGTGAAATTTCTTTGTTGGTTTTCTATCTGAATAGGCTTCGTTTTTATGAATGGGGGTTGATGTCCTCAAATATTTTTGTGTTTCTGCCTCTCTGTCCTTTGGATCAATTAATTATATTTGGTTTAGGTACTCAATTGTCAGATTTATGAATATCTAAAATTGTTATATAACCTTGCTGAATTGACACATTTATTATATAATGACCTTATTTATCTCTTGTTACAGCTTTTAATTTAAAGACTCTTTTATATAACACATTCTTGCTCTCCTTTGATTTTTTCACGTGGGATATCTTTTTCTATCACGACATTTCTAATCTAAGAGTATTCACGTGAACTGGGCATCTGGTAGGTTGCATCTGGGTGGGAAATTTCCTTTTTTTTTTTCATTTTTAAAATAAAATCCATTCAGTCACTCTATTTCTTTTATCTTAATCCATTAATTGAATTTAATCCATTTATATTCAAAGTAATTATTGATATTTAATGACTTACTCTTACAACTTTGTTGTTTTCTAGCTCTTTGTTGAATCTTTCTTCTCTTGTGCTGATCTTTTGTCTTCCTTTGTGATTAAGAGATTTCTCTATTAGTATTTTCCTTCCTTGATTTTATTTTTAGTTTATCTATTTTATGCTTTCATGAGGCTTATAGAATATCTTACTTTGATCATAATTTTTAAAATTTCTTTTATTCATATGTGCATACAATGTTTGGGTCATTTCTCCCCTCTTCCACCCACCCCTCCCTTAACTTCCCACCCCTTCCCTCTCCCCCCACCCCCTTGCTACCAGCCAGAAACTATTTTGCCCTTATCTCTAATTTTGTTGAAGAGAGGGTATAAGCAATAATAGGAAGGAACAAGGGTTTTTGCTAGTTGAGATAAGGATAGCTATACAGGGAGTTTACTTGCATTGCTTTCCTGTACATATGTATTACATTGTAAATTAATCAAAATTTTAAGAAGGCTCCATGCTTTAATTCACCTTTACACATGTTTTTAAAATTTGGATTGCTTACCTCTTAACAAATTATTACACTTATTCTTAATTGTTTTATGTCTTAATATTTTTACAAAAAATGTAAGTGTTTTGCACATCACTCTTACAGTATTAAAATATTCTGAGTCTGCTTGAGTCTTTATTTTTACTATGGAGTTTTTTTACCACAGGCATTTTCCTGGTAATCATCACCACTCTTTTCTTTTAGCTTTAAAAACTCCCTTTGGCATTTCCTGTAAGACATGTCTGTTGATTATGAACTCTCACAGGTTTCATTTTTCTATGAAAGTTTTTAATCTTTCTTTCATTTCTGTTGGATAGCTTTAGCACTCTTTTGAGGTGGCACACTCTGAACTCCTTTTGTGCCTAACCCATGAAATGCCATGTATCTTTTACCTTGTACCATAGAACAGTTTCTCTTGGAGCCTCGAATCTCCATAGAGTGATCCTCAGTGTGGGAGTGTGCCTTGCATGGGAGACATGTGCGGGTCTTATGACAGCCGTCCCAGCTTAACCCAACCTTCTGGCCATATCTATGAAGGAGCCACATATCAATGGAAGAAAATGGAATCTTCATGGACTCTCTAGATAAGCCCAGATGAATACTACACAGTAATCTTCACTTGAACAAATGAAGAATAACCACTTAGGCAATTTCTGCCATATCCTTCCCTCACAAAATCATGATTTATAACAAAATGGTTAATATGTTAAGCTTCTAAATTTAAGGGTAATAATTTCCTTTGTAGTTGTAACCAGAGCATTCTGGTAAATTAATTTTTATTATGTTGATTATACTTCTACATCAGTTTATCTTTATTCTTCTAGTATTTGTAGAGAAATACATTGAATTAATTTTATTTCTGAATTTTCTGCAGTAGAATTCCACTCAAAAGGAAAATTTTCTCTTCCCATCTCTCTTGTCTTGGCTTGGGGGGATGGCAGATACAATTCAAAATGAAATACTTGATCATTATATGAGTAGGAGACAAATTTCCTCTTCCTAAAATCTTAGTAATGGAATTTGGTGCCTTCTGAAGCCACATCTTAAAAGAAGAGAGGGAGCAAGGGTTGTATGTGGAGAGAGAGAGAGAGAGAGAGAGAGAGAGAGAGAGAGAGAGAGAGAGAATCAGAAAACACAGGAAAATAAAGCAAATTTTTAGCAAATAAGGTGACTGATTCTTCCTATAAAACAATGTTTGTTATGATATAATAAGCTCACTAAAATATACAGCATATAAGTTTTAGAAACTGAATATGTTTCTGAGATCCCTGTTGAAATCCCTGTAGTATTGTATATATACAACATGATCAAGCCAAAACACTGTTGTGATTCTCAAGTACATCTACAGATTAATATCTATAGTAGTGATTGAGTATAGCTTTTATTTAAATTACTGCATTAATTTAAATTAATTCTGTTGTACAGCCAAGGTGGACAGTTATTAGAGTTCTAGGATGCTAGATTAATTAAGGAACCTATTGGGAAGTTAGTAGAAATATGTGAAAGGCACTTGTATTCTTTCTTTCTGGTATCCAGAATTTCAAGACAAATGCATCAAAATCTCCAAGTGCAAGAAGTCAGGCATCTGACATCTACATTTTGTTCATTCTGACATTTACATTCTGTTCATCTTGATAATCACAGTAGTCTGTTAACCACAGTATTCCACATTGCTTTCATATCTGGCTTCTGTTCTGGCAATGGGCCTAATTTCTGCTTTTACCTGTACAGGCAAAAAGAAAAAAAGAGAGAGAATGAAAAAAAATACATGGAGCAAGGATGTGATTGTTATGCATATTGGAATATTTACTGGGTAGTTTGCCTATATATATATACATTCTTCATTGATCTAGAAGAGTCTGAAGAAAATAGATTTTGTTCAGTTGCTTGGTATTTATGACATCTAATCTTTTCTTTTTGCATGTTCACTATTCTTAAACAAACAAAGTGTGCTTGTTAATCATGCATACAAAAGGTATTCAAAATTGACATTATATTTAAAGCTATCCCAGAAATACATACTTTGTTACCTACAACTGTTGAGTTACTTTTTAGATTCTCTTTTAAAATTAGCATGTATTTTTTAGTTTAAGGAATTTCATTGTGATAAGCCCAAGGATGTGTACATTGTACTTTAAACAAGTACATACCTCCTATTAATTTCCTTTAACCACTTATTAGGTTAATTTTAATCCAATTTTCAAGACAGAAATAATAAAACTTGAATGCAATTAATAAAAATATGTAGAGTAAAATTGATATTTGTTAGTTGACAATTACATTTATTATTGTGTTTCATTATATTGTGTGTCATTTTTTCATTTTGTTTAGATCATTGCTGCTCAACTGAAAAACTTATTACAATGTGAGCAGTCACATGTTATATTTTAGGGATTTGACATTCAATCAATGATGTTCATTGGTATGTTATTTATGTAAACATTAATAATTCTATATTGGTGTTGCTTTAGATTTGAATAACAGCATTACACAATTTTTATATAAAAATGATCTTGCAAGTGTTTCACTGAAAATGTAATTCATATATCCTGTGACACTACATACCAGGGAAAAGAGATTCTCATTTTCTAAATATCATCTTGCTGAAAGAAGCCTAAAGATTGAACAATAACACTATGCAATATCACATAACAAAACGAAAATAGGGAAATGTTCTTTAAAAATATTGTAAACTATAGAATCAAATATTATCTGTGTGTTCTATAGCTTCTGTTCTTTGAAGGCAGGTGCTGAATATTTTAGTGTAGAACTTTCAAAATGTGTATAAAACTGTTCATAACTGTGGTTATTAGTATTAAATACTCCAGGTTATTTTATTTAATGTTAACTCATGTCATATGTGCAATTGTCAATAATTCATCATGTTTTAAGTTTACTTATATATTTTGTCCTTTCTTTTTATTTTTATCCATTAATAACTTGTTTTTTCTCAGTGTAACTTTATATAGAATATAGAATTGTGTTTTGCAATATGAGCCATTCTGAGATTTTTTTCTTATTTTGAATAGTGTTAACCAATTTATACTTATTGATAGATCATCATGTTTGTTTTAAACTTACTTATGCCATTCTATGTAAAAATAACACTGCATTTTTTTTATTATATGACTTGAATTCCTTACAAGGAATTTTTGAAAAATTTGCAAACATATCTAAGGAGGGACCTTTAAAACTCTTAACAGCACCATACAGTTGCTACCTGACTGAAAGGTGATTTATAATATACAGTTCAAAGGGTTCAATGTTGCAAACTTTGCAGTAACATACTTCCATTTGTTAATGGAAATGTTTTCTCCTGTCATAGTAGTTACTTGTGCACTAACACTGTTATCTGTAATTTAGTTGTGTTTTTCCACACACAAGCTTTGCTATTGGGTGACATTCCTATTTACACAATGTATTACTATTATTATTCTTATAGGATGTCAATAGACTTATTTCCTTTTTTATTTATTTTTTGGGGGACTGGCTGGGGGGGTAAAACCACATTGTCTAAGGCTCTATAGTTTAGTTTTATTCTTTTTCACCTTGGATTTAGTCTTGAAATTATATATTTATAATGGTTTTCATTGTTTTGTGGATGTTTCCTTAACTTTTGCTTAAGTGAATATTTTCTTTAGTGGAAAGGGATCCTGATATCATTACATTTTTATTCTTTAGTTTTATTTTTGTATAATAGGTAATATGTATTGGATATAAATACATTATTTTACCATTTATTTTCTATATATTTGATGTGTTTAATAGTCTTTTGTCTTCCTTAGTTCCTTTTTGACTATTTTAACTCTTAACCATTTCCCTTTATTTCCTCTGCTTTTGTTCATGTAGTCTTTTATTTTTCCTTTAATGGTTACACCAGAGATTACATTATACAATTTGTGTTGAATTTGGATTTGAAATAGTACCTTTACCATGTCTTGGATAAGAAGGGTCCTTAGAACACTTACAACACTGTAAAGTTGCTTCCTGGCTTATATGTGATTTTTATTTCACACTTCAATGGTCTACCACTGATTTTTACAGTTCATATTTTATTAAAGTTACCACTCTATGAAAACTTTCTATTACGTATCCTTTTTTTAATCTTAAAATTGTCTTGCAAGTTATATTTATAACTAAAATATATATTCTTTTGAATTATTTTCGGATAGGTCAGTTTGTGAATTTTCCACAGTTTTCTCCAAATATCTTTATTTAGGTTTCATTTAATCTTTAAATCATTTTCTTTAAACCCTGGGAATGCATTTTTATTGTATTTCTGTTTCCATGCTTCTTTTGAGAAGCCAGCTGTCACTTTTGTGATGTTCTGCAGCTCTCCCTGGAGTCCAATACCCAGAGCACTGCCCTGCCTTTCAGGTTGTTGTCTTTTGTGTTTTGTCTTTAACAATTTTTATATAGCATTGCAAAGTTTGGTTTATTTTTATTGTTACTGTTTCAGATTCTAAGATTTCTTGATTCTTTGACTGGGATGTTTTCTTTTCAATTACTACTATTATAACTAGAAACTTTCAGTCATTATTCTCTTTGAATATTAATTCATTCTCATTCTCTCTCTCTTCCACATCTGGTCTGTGTTAGTTATACCTTTTCACTCTATTCAGTAGGTACCCTACACTTATTTTCTACATTTTCCTTCCTATGTTAAAACTTGTGTAATTCTGGAGAGTTTTCTCAGAACATTCTTTAATTTTGCTAATTATATTTATACAGCAATTTTTAAACTAGTTACAATTTTTTTTTAAAAATTATAAGTTCTATATTTTCCCTAGAGTTGCTTTTAAAATCGTAGTTTTCTGGCAAAAGACTTTTTAGTGTGCTTTTTATTCTTAAAAAGTAATAAATATAGTTATGTTAAAGTCTATATCTGCTTTCTTATATTCATCATCTTACTAATATTATATGTGACAAAGATATTCATCAGCTTGATTAATTTCATATGGAATGGGAATTGAATACTTAGGAGAAGCAAATGGAGGTTAATCAAGGGTTTTCTTCAAACAAACAAAATAACAACAAAACTCCCACTACTATTTTAATAGATACAAAGGGAGAAAATGTCATTTTAAAAGTAATATTTGGGTCAAAGAGGATGTCTCAATAGAAATTTCAAAAACCATTTTGAACGAAGGAGAAAAAGAAATAAGAGCAGATGAGAAATTAGGAAAATTGAAAAAAGGAATACAATAAAGAAAAAAATTAAATGGAAAGCAACACTTGGTTCTTCTAAAATATCAATAAAAGTAATGTTCATCTACTTACTATAAGTGAGGAAAAAACTAGAAAACACAACCCATTAAGATCAGAAAAAAAGGATAACTCATCATTACTGACTCATGGAACTAAAGGATGCAAAGGAATTCCACACACAAATCTATGCCCAAGAATCTGGTAACTTTGAGGAAGAGGATTAATTTCTTTAAAGGCATTAGCTTTCAAACTTACATGAGAAGTTATAAATGATATGAATCATTCTATGTGTGTAGCAGAAATTGAATCAGTAATTAATAACATTTTACAAAAGCAAACAAAAGTTTTATTGTTTTACCGGTAGAAAAAATTTTCCCATGTGTCAACGATTGTATTAAATCGTTAATTAATGAGGTAACCAGTAAGGTGTTAAACTAGTTCAAAGCTAAATAATATTTAACTTACACATATTTAAATGTCATCTGGAAAGATGAAATGAATTTGCAAAGCAATGGTCAATAACCCCAGAACAATGTTTAAGTCTATTTCCATGAGATGAAATATGCATTTTTATGAACAAGAATAATTTCCAATATTATCAGTATTCTATAACTTTCAGAGGTTTGAAGTAATGGGAAGTCAATGGAAAGCAGAGATAATTTGAATGGTACAGAAACTGGGATAGCAATCCTCCTAAGAAACCTGTCATAATTTTTCCCAACACCTTTTAACTTTGGATAGAGTCTCTTATAGAAGCTCAAATCAGTTAAGGAAACATTACATAATTTTATTATTTGGGGGAGTAATGTATAGCTTTTGAAATTCTCAGTGGGGTCATCTTCCAATGCCCCTTACTGTCATCTGCTGTAACATCCATCAGAATTGTCCCTTCCAATGTCATGTAGAACTGCAGGTGATGAACTTAACCAGTATCTCCCAAACCTGAAATATTAAAGTGCAAGGGCCCACTTCTGGTTAGTGCCATGATTTTACTGCTGATGAGGGTGAAAAATACTGCTGCCCAACCTAAGTTCCAACCTCATTTTTATGAGGAGACCAATGTCTATTCTCTAGAGGATCAAAGCAGTTTAAAGAACATCTCTTTGTTTTAATTGGATTGCCCTTTTTCTCAGACTCTAGTTCTGGAGGATCTGGATAATGGCCAGATGGGTGATAAACTGTCTCTGACAATGTTGAAAGCCTTCACTTTGTGCAATTGTTTCATTAATGTATCTATCCACCTATCCACACATTCATTTATTAATAGTATAAATTAACTAATACTATTGCTATTAATTATAGGAAGAGCTTATTAAAAATCAGCAGAAGTTTCTTAAATCCTTTCCAGTTGTTCTGTTTTCCATAGAGTAGTATAGTGTCATGTAAAAGAAACAGGCTCTTGGAGGAAATAAACTCAAATTTGCTAGATTTTTCCATTTCAGGAACTTTATTATACATGCAAAATATAGGGATTTAAATTCCAATCACTTTATATAAAGATATTGTGATAGGGCTGCATTTCACAAATAATATTTGTGAAATATTCAATCATTGAGTTCAAATTCCTTTACTATTTCATGTCACCATTTGACTAGGTCTCAAATTCAGGCTGTCATTAAGAATTACTCTCTCCCTCACATTTATGTTCATATTTTATTTCCACATCTGTCATTCATGAAAAATTCAGTATCTCAGATTTTTCAGATTGGTGTACTAGAATAGCCTCTTCTATCTGGTTATAATTTATAATGTTATAATCATTATTAGCCTATGTAGAGTTCATTAAAAGAATTACGTTGAGTTACAATATTTTAATTTCTCTATGCTTTTCTTATATTCCCATTATGAATGATTTCATCTATTACTATAGTTCTTAATACTTCTTGATTACCTATGTATACACATACATATAAATCTATATACACCAATCATTTAAGGAATAAATTGTGTCAATTCGCCATAATGTCTCCCAAATATTAGAAGACAATGGATCACTTTACAATTCTTTCTATGACATTAGCAATGCCCTAAGCCAAATCAGGTACACATTACATAAAAAAAAGAAATGTAAAAAGAAAAAAAAAAACCTTCAGATTAGCTTCTTTCCTGAATACAATTTCAAAAATTCTCAACAAAATATTAGTAAATTGAATCCAAAACATTTTCTAAAACATCACACTACTTCCAAATTCCAAATATTTCCCATTCTCAAAAATAGGTCTTGTTTTTCCTTCTGTCAGTAAACATATGTTTGCCTAAAATAATTCAATAAGGGTGACAAAAAATAAGATGAAATATAAATTAAAGTATAACAAATTTTACTTAGTTTGTGGGTCATTTAAAATAATTTTGCCAAGATTTTATAAAGAAATAGGAAAGTAAGCTTATGTGCTGCTAGAATAATGTTTAAAATACATTTAATTCTGTTCTACTTGATTGCATATAAATTCACAAAAATGTTCATAAACATGTATTACTACCAAACATAATGCAGGGGCAAAAAATTTCTAAAACATTTTGTTAAACTTTTAAATGAAATAGCATGTGTAGAAATTAGTGGATTTTTTTAAAGCAAACACTAAATAAAAAGGCTTAAGTCATCATTATTTTCACAGGAAAATAGCCAAAGCATTTTACTTAAAAGAAAAGTGAAATTTGATAAGCTACTATATAGGACTCAGGAGATAAATTCATGTTTATTTTAGTTTAATCTTACTACCAAGCTTATTAAAATGATGTTATCCCATATGCTACAGAAAAAAAAAATAGCCCAGTGAGAATTAAGTGTATTTCCTGTACTCACACAACTTAAGTGTAGGGCAGTGATGGTATTTTAAGATTAACAGCATCAGATGTAATTCTAGCTCTGCCTAATACTGTAGGTTTAAGAGAGTTAAAAGATGCATTTTCTTTTGAGTCCAAGGAGTTTAAGTTAGATGTGGTTTCAAATGCAAACAACAGAGTATTTTTTGGCTCATGCTATTTTAAAAAATAGTATCTTCTTTCTTCTCTCTCTGAGTCCCTCTTAAGCTTATTCAGGCAGGCAAACACACACACACACACACACACACACAACCAACAGGAAGGCAATCTAGAACATACAAAAGTGATGCTATTTTTGTGAAAGACTTTTGTTTTTCTGTTCCATCATTCTTACTGTGTGGAATCTTTTTTGCTCCTGGTCTCTTGGCTCCTACTGAACATAAAATATTGTATGTCTGTTCGAGGAAAGGACCATTGAAAGGGAAATGAAGCAAAACTTGTACTAGCTGATCAATTTTTGATTGTTTTGTTTTTACCAGTAATATAAATTCTTCCTCAAAAGCTTCACCAAGTAATGATATCTGCTTTTACTTTCACTTGCTAGGCAAGTCCTCTACCACATAAATCACACTCCCTGTACTTTTAACTTTGTTTTTCAGATAGGGTTTGCCCAAACTTTCCCTGAGCTGGCACTGTCACCACAATCCTCCTACCTCTGCCTAGAGAGTAGATGGGATTACAGGCATGAATCAAACGTCTTCAATGCCAACATCTGTTATTTCTTAAAAGACAACTGATGGTAGACAATTCTTCATGAGTCTTAGATTTTTATATGCATACAGTGTTTCTACAGTATTTTGTTCTATACAATCTTTTCAAAGTTATTTAAATGGTAAATAGTTTTGGATTATATAGTATCTCTACAGGGCAAAGATCAAGATTGTTGTTGTCCAGTAAAGTTAAGATTCTCTTTCCTTCTGGGGTAATGTTTCTTACTGGGCATAGTTCTTATGACCTATAATAAAAGGTTGGGGTTTCTTCCACTCAAGGTCCCTCTTCTGTAATGCAAGACAGAGAATGTTCAGGACTTTTCTGGGTCTCACTATATTGCCCATGGAAATTGAAGGTCAGAGGATTTGGGAGAATTGACTCTGAGAGGACACTGACAACAATGCACGTTTCTGCAGGGACCATTTAAGCAAGATTTAAGAGCAGCTTATCCTAAGTCTAGAATTTCCTGTGACTTACTGGAACATGAGATCATGGGAAGTTTGTGCAGAGTTGTTATAAGGCCCATTTCTTTTCTTCTAGGAGATTGTTATGAGGTTTTTTTTTTTTTTGTGGCTTCTGATTTCTAATGAGGTAAGATGCACTCTGCCTTACCTCCTTAACTTGTAAGTACAATCTTTAAGATTGCTTAGTATAGTATGACATCTACTCTTCAGCAACAAGGTGTCCTAACACTAATGTTACATTGTCATGTCAGCTACTCCCTTTTGTTTTAGTGTCTTTTTGTAAGACAAATGGTGGAGGACGGGAGGAAACTTGGGTTTTACTATGGTTGGCTATATCTTTATGTGATAAACAGTTTTAATCTAAACAGATTTTTTCCTCCCTGACCAAGTCTATGAAATTTGTCTTGATAAGGAATCAGTACAAAAAATATGATGATACTCTATGTTGGCAATAATGGCGCCAATAGGTTTCAGTTCTTACTGCACCCTTAAGCTCCTGTTTTCCAGGGTCACGGTCCTGCCTCAAGTCTAGCTTGAATCCTTCTTCTGCCCCAACCTCCAATCAGCATGAACCATAAGATCCTAACCAATCAGATCATGCTGAGTCCAGCTGAGGGGTATTTAAGCTCCTGCCCCTCTCTCCCTATATCTCTTGGCTCTCTGCTCTCTCCCTCTCCCACCGGGCAATAAAGAATCTCTTGGCCAGATCACTCCTCTCCATGTGGTCATTTTGGGGCCCACATTTCCTTACATTTGGTGCCATAACTCAGTGCAGGGCTCCCCACTAATCTTGGTGGGACCCCGATTCTGACTCACCCCACGACCACCCTGAGGACGTGACTGGCCAGGACTCATCCTCCCGATCGCCCTGCTTACATCCAACACCGGACATTCTTTGGTGAGTCCACACACCCCTATTGGGTTCACATTGCCATCTCTCCCTTCGGTGTCTCTGGGGTTTCAACATTTCCCCTTTCTGATC
Source organism: Castor canadensis (assembly GCF_047511655.1). Taxonomy (NCBI): domain Eukaryota; kingdom Metazoa; phylum Chordata; class Mammalia; order Rodentia; family Castoridae; genus Castor; species Castor canadensis. The sequence continues at coordinate 59,486,043 of NC_133398.1, forward strand.
ATCCCTGGGACTCAGACGGTGGGGAAAGATCTCCCTATCTGCCACGGGCTTGGGTCTATTCTTGTCGTCCTCAGCCCTCGCAGGCCACCCTCCAAGAAAAGCCCGGTGCCGGGTGACCCATAGCCTCCACCGGCCTTTCTGGCCTGCAAACCACCTGAACTCAGCAAAGGCTGGGTCACGTGCGCTTTGCATTTTCTCGGATATTTGTGCTGTGTAAGGACACTTCACAGTACATAATATCCTCCTGTCCCATTCCAGGACCAGGTCCCTCATAATGGGTGCCTCTACGTCTTCTCTGCCATCTGACTCCCCACTGAGATGCCTCCTCAATAATTTAGACACCTTGGTTTTGACCCCAGATATAAAACCAAAAATTTAATCTGCTTTTGCACTCAAATCTGGCCCACTTATCCTTTAGACAACCAAAATCACTGGCCCCTTTTTGGGTCTTTAAATCCCAACCTTTTACAGGACTTATAACTACTGTTATAAGGGGACGATGGGGAGAGATTCCATTACGTCCAAGTCTTTTCATACCTCCGTCTAAATCTGTCTCTCTGACTTCAAATCCTCCCTCTGTACTTTCTGTTCCCCTGCGCAGATTCTATCAGCCTGTAAACCAGTTTCTAAATCAGCCAATTCCTCTCCAAACCTCCTCCTTCCCCATGTAAACAGACCACACCTATCTCCTCCTATCTTCCTGAAAAACTTTCCCTGTCCTGGAGTTAAGCAAGCCACTCCTTGCCAATTCTGACCTTGAGGTGATTCCAGCTCTGAGAGAGCTCATGCTTTATTTGGTGACCTGAGAAATGGAGGTTTTGTTTCCTGAAAGCCTGCCAGTACCAATCAATGGGAGCAACCTGGAGACACAGGTGATGGCTAATCCCTTAAGCGTTTATCATGCCTCCAGGCTCTGCCTTCCCCTCCCTTACCTAAGATGTCAGCACACCTTTCTGCCTCCTCCATGGTCTCACCACATGTCCTTTGTCTCTGTCTGCCTTCCCCTCCCTGGGCTTACTGGGACCCTGCCTCCTATGAAGAACCTGTAGCATGGTACCTTATGACTTAAGCTATTCCAACTAGTTTGCCAAGTCTCTCAGTCTAATGTAACTTTAAATCAGCCACTTTACAAAAGCGCTTGCAAAAACCTGCAGCTACCATGCTTACGCTCTAACTCCACCCCCACAAGGGGAGGAGGGAAAGCAAACAGGCACACCTGTGCACAGGATGTCAGCTTCTTGACACAGCAAAAACGCCTGCCATAGCTAGGAAAATCCATAGAGAGGACCCAGCAAATCCTGGACAGCCAGCCACACGTGGTGATGGCTGTGGCCTGCCGCCCCTTCCCCTAGAATAAACGCACGCAGAGTACACAGGAAGGGGGAAGGGGCGACAGGCCACAGGATCAGGCCTAGGCAGTCAGGGTCATTTGTCCCAGGTGTGTGTGGAGGGAGTGGCGCCTTACACAAGTCCTGCTCCTAGCCCAACCTCACACCTCAGGGCATCAGACCCAGCCCTTGTAAGCCAATTGTTAGCTCAAAGTTATAGTTCCAGAAATAACAAAATAGACATTACTGTGGTCTCTAAATTTCTCATTTAGAATCTTCTATACCTTTGGCCTCAGCATAAGGGATAGACTTTATTAAAGAGGCTACCTGCTGTTAGCTAAAAGACAGGATCCTAATATTTTGATGGGACCTGCATCTTCCAGTCTTCTGGCTGGTAGATGTTGGAAGCTTTGTACTGAGGCCTGGCCTCAGTATGCCTTGGGTGACCAAGAGAAGTGGCTTTCACAGGGCTCCTTAAATTACAATAGACCTTTTCTATAAAAGTAAAAAAAGTAAACTGAGGTCCCCTATACAAATTTCTACCTTCTAAGTCACTGCAATATTCAGAACCTCTTAACAAGTGCTTCCTTCTTCAACAGGCAATGGTAGGAAGAGGACAAAGCATATGTCCCCTTCCAGTTATCAGACCTAAGGGAAATTTAAAAACATCTAAACAGCTGTACTGATGCCCAGACAAATACATTCAAGCCTTTAACTCTGTGAACCAAACCTTTTAACTGACATGAAAGGATATTATGTTTCTAGACCAGACTCTTATCTCATTAGAAAAGCAATGGGTTCTGGCCCAGGCCACTCAGGTTGGAAATGATTATATGACTCAAGCAGTAGAGTGCTGCTTTACAAGCATAAAGTCCTGAGTTCAAGCCCAGTACAGCCAAAGTAAGAAATAATAATATTTGGGGCTGTGGAAGTAGCTCAATGGGAGAATGTCTGCCCAGCATGTGCAAAGCCCTGAGTTCAATTCCCCAGCATTACTTAAAAGAAATGGTAAAGAAGATAAGTGGCATTAATGTCACTTCAGCCATATCATAGTGGAAAAACGTAGTTTAACCTAGACCAGATCCCTGATTCTTCAAGTGAGGAAACTGAGGCCCAGAACAGTTTAGAGACTTGCTCTCTAGAGTGTCAGGTGTCAATGTAAAATAACAACTTTACTTTACAGCAACAACCTATCAGAAAGCATACCACGGTGGACTCAGAGTCACAGGTGAGAGAGGTTCTCCTCAAAGATAAATTTCTAATAGTCAGTCCCAGATAGTCATAAAAACTCAGACTGTGACTGAAGGGAAAAGTCATTGAACCAAGCAATACAGCTAGCCATGTCTGTATTTATGGCTACGTCTGTATGTCCAGGACCTTACTAACAGGAGAGAAAAAGATAAGAGACACCATGGCCTCATTGCTGCTCTCAGAGAGGGCCCCACCCAACTGGGGCCTGAATCCTGAACTTGCTACCTTGGTAGACAGGAGGGGCACTTCTGCACAGAATGCTTAAGGGGGGACAGCCCAGGAGACAGCCCTGCCCCCAACCAGGACCCTGCCCTCTGCCAGGGTAACCACTGGAGGTCTAAGTGCCCCCCCATCACCAGATGGAAGGCTAGGTGCCACATCCTATAGATTGATAGGTCCAAGCCTCCTGTCCACACTCCACTTCTTGGCATCAGTGTTGAGGAGCCATAATGGCAGAAAAACAAAAGGCCATTTTCCTTCTAGACAGTGGAGCCCGTTTCTCTGTTTTACCTTTTTCTCCTGGTCCCTGGTCCAATGACAAAAGTTATCATTTGGGGCAAATCTGGCCAGCCCCTAGAGCACTAGTTTACCTGGCCTCTGGCCTGCTCTTGGGGAGACCTCCTCCTCTGTCACTCTTTCCCCATAGTACCTGAAACTCCAGTGTCCCTGCTGGGATGGGATTTACTATCTCAACTAAAAGCTCAAATTCTCCTCCCCCCAGACAGCCATTTCTGCTGCTACCTCCTTCAGGAACAAAGAAGATTCCATGGTGTGGACTGATGAGATGAGTGTAGGGTGAGCCAGGATGGCCCTCCCTATTCAAATAAAACTCAAAAAATCCCTCACGGTTTCCACACCTAAAACAATATCCCCTCAAACCTGAGGGATCATGAGGCCTTATGCCTATCATAAATTCCTTAAAACAACAAGGGCTACTAATTACTTGCTCCAGCCCCTACAATAAATTTAAAATTCTTATAAAAGTTAATTTTAAAATACAAGTTAAAAAGTAAACAACTGGAAAGGATATAGATAGGTAATAAATGTATTTTTTGAGAAGTTAAAGAAAAAGGAATGGTTTTTGGATGAGAAGGGATTTTGCAAAGAAGGGTTTGTCCTAAAGATTGTTTCAAATTGGAAAGATGAGGACAAACCATCAAAGGGTTTAGTATGTTGTATGAAGGTCTGAGTAAGTTTAAAAGTGTATAATAAAAAACTTCGGTGTGTGATAAAGTTAAAGTTGAATATAATCTAAGAGTTGCCTAAAAGATTTTTAGGGTCGTGTCAAACTAAAATCAAATCCTCTATGTCTATGAAATAACAAGGTTATCTTAATATTGTTCTGCTCTGAGTAACATCTACAAAAAACCATTACAGAGAAAGATTTTATCAAAGAAATTATTTGTGTTTTCTGCTGATCTTGTCAAGCTTTAAGTACTACTAAATCAGAGTTCATTTACATATTTGCTTATGTGTCTTAAATGACCACCTTGTAACAGTGTTATGTTATACTTTATCTAAATATGCTACAAACATTTGAAGGGTTAAAAGTGTCAATTTATATAAAATAATGAGCTAAAGCTCTCTTTTATCCAAGAGTTACATTTAAATCCTGACAGCCCCTGCCTCCCACAGGTCACCTACCTAGGTGTGGCCTTAAAGGGACAGACTCACTCCCTGAGTCATAAATGCATCAACCCAATCCTCCATTTCCCAATCCCCATACCATAAGACAGCTTACAGTTTTCCTGGCAGTTATAGGATTTTGCAGAATTTAGATCCCTAGGTATGTAGTCCCTGAACAGACAACTTTTTATGCTCCTCTTAATAGTCCTATTTGGGTCTCAGATAATGTATGGCCACCCATTTCTCTTAGAAAAACTTGCCTCCAACAGACTCTGCTCCTCTGGCTGACTACCTGCCTTCTCAGAGAACTTCTCAGAGAGCATGCAAACCAGATCCTGCCCCACCCTATAACAATTTCTGTTAAACCAGGGCATCTTGTTCTCCAAAAAGGATATTCTACCCTCTCCTTTAGGACTTTGATGGACCAGCCCTCATCTGGTCATTCTCATGACACCCACTGCTGTCAAGCTCAATGGGTTCCCCCAATGGCTACACCTCTCAAGAAACAATTAGAAAATGGAGAAGGAAGTTGGAGGACTCTTGAAATTGTCTAGGGAACAACATTTCACAGTGGTTCTCCTGGCCAATGCCCATCCTAATGCCTATGTTTCTTGCTCTCCTATTCTTAAGCTTCCTTCCTTGTATCATACTACATGTCTGCTATTGCTAATCAAAAACTTAACCAGTTGTACCTCCAGGGATACCAACCTCTCCAAAATATCAGGATAGTTGGCTGATACCCACCATGCAGAGGTCGGAGGATTGGCTCAAGACTCTTTATGACCTGTGGCTACAAGGGACCTTCATCAACTTCAGGGAAGAGGAAATCTTCATTTTTGGAGCCTGGGTGTATGCCATCATGAGGCTCAGCACCCCAACATTGTTTGCCAACTAACCCTCCCTTCCCCTACACCGCCCCTTGCCAGCTCAAAGAAGCCAGAGCGAACACAATGCCCCCCTTCCTTAACAAACAAAAAAGGGAGGAATGTTGGCAATAATGGCGCCAATAGGTTTCAGTTCTTACTGCACCCTTAAGCTCCTGTTTTCCAGGGTCACGGTCCTGCCTCAAGTCTAGCTTGAATCCTCCTTCTGCCCCAACCTCCAATCAGCATGAACCATAAGATCCTAACCAATCAGATCATGCTGAGTCCCGCTGAGGGGTATTTAATCCCCTGCCCCTCTCTCCCTCTCTCTCTTGGCTCTCTGCTCTCTCCCTCTCCCACCAGGTAATAAAGAATCTCTTGGCCAGATCACTCCTCTCCATGTGGTCATTTTGGGGCCCACATTTCTTTACACTCTGAGCAGTAACTGTTTTTTGATCTGGAAGAGTGTTGACTTCAGGTACCATCCAGGAAAATGTATCAGGTATATTTTTGTGCATAGTATGCAATGTTACATCTTTCAGAGTTTTTGACAATGACTTTGACTAGAATTGTGTCACATATACAACCTTAGCTGGATCATGGCTGGGGAGAAGAGATTGTGTGTATAGCTTCATTTCCCAACCAAGTATCTGTATTTAATAGCTAAATTCCTGAGACACATAACAGGAAATTAATATAGAGCTTGAATTATAATAAGAAATATCCTTAAGATGTGGAGTAAAGTCCATAAATTTCTTTTTTAGTTTCTTTACATATTTTTTTATCCAATACTTTTTTTCAATAAAGAAACCATTTCAATTACATAAACAGTTGTCTATTTTCAATGAAAGAATCTATCTGGGTTCAGGAAATGTGTTTCAGAGCATTCAAAACACTTTGGTTTCCTTCCTCTGTACTTAGAAAGTCATTATCTATTGAAGTCAGGAACACTCAAACTGTTTTGAGACTTTGAAATACAGATGTTTAAAAAAGTTACTAGTTTAAAAAATGATCCTTTAAGGAGTTGAATGTACTTCAGTGCTAATTATAACTTTTAATGATTGTAAAGTGTCCTGGGAGACATTACTGAAGAAGACTGCAAGAATACATTTCCACTGTAAATTTTCCTTTCTCATACACTGTGTAAAGATAAGGAAAATGTGTTTGAAAACCCAAAGGACAGAGCTAATTGTGAAGAGTTCACTAAATGCTCACAGTTTCTCAGTGACCTAAGTGTCATGTAAGGGAATTACAGATACACGCTCAGAGAAATCTTTGGCAGTATTAGTTCTCAAGAGTCAAAAAAAAAATTGAGCCAAGAAAAATTTAAAAACTGATATTGTTTGCCTAGCCTATAATAGATGTTATTTAAGTAAAAAAAAAAAAAAAATAGAAAAAAAAAAACCCTATAATTTGCAATTCTATTAGGGGAACTTCCTGATTCTTTTTAATTGACTTGTTGCAACTGTGGTTTGCCAGCAACATACATCTAAATTAAAATTGCTCACAAATTCTGGAAAATGAGGGTCATTGGCACTGCAAGTTATGAATCATATAATTAGTAAGCAAAGCAATGTTCCTTGAAAACATTATTTCTTCTACTATACTTGAAATACGTTATCCTAGCTATTTCATGCAATGATTCACTTGTACTCCATCATTTAACTGTTTTCTGCAGTTCTTTGCTCTCTTGTGGTTACCATAGTTCGGGAGGCTAAGTGGTATGGTTTCTCTTAATTGTTGTCAGATATGAGCATCATGTTATGGAGAGAAGAATAGTCTTCTTCTCTTTGAAAATAGGGAAATGCCCTTTCAAATCATGCATGGAATTAAATGCCTTGTACTAATTAGATATTTATCTTCAAAACTGATCACTTGAAAGTGATTATTGAATGTTTCCTGTATTATTTCATCATTGATTCTTTAGATGAGAGACATTAGATCAAGGGCAAACACAACAATGTGATTGGACTTTGAGCACATGATAAAAGTGAGAGCACACAAGGGAGGGGTGAGGATAGGTAAGACACCTAAAATAAAAATTAGCTAGCCTAATTGCCCTTAACGCAGAGAAACTAAAGCAGATACCTTAAAAGCAACTGAGGCCAATAGGAAAAGGGGACCAGGAACTAGAGAAAAGGTTAGATCAAAAAGAATTAACATAGAAGGTAACACCCATGCACAGGAAATCAATGTGAGTCAATGCCCTGTATAGCTATCCTTATCTCAACCAACAAAAACCCTTGTTCCTTCCTATTATTGCTTATACTCTCTCTACAACAAAATTAGAGATAAGGGCAAAATAGTTTCTGCTGGGTATTGAGGGGGTGGGGGGGAGAGGGAGGGGGTGGAGTGGGTGGTAAGGGAGGGGGTGGGGGCAGGGGGGAGAAATGACCCAAGCCTTGTATGTACATATGAATAATAAAAGAAAAAAAAAAGATGAGAGATAAGTGTTTGGCTTTTTAAGTGAATCTTGGAATTCCCCAAGGAATTTCTATGCATTCTTTCTTAATTTTATATTGAATGTATAAAACGAGGGCTAAGAATGTGACTCAGTGATAGAGTGGTTATCTAGCAAGCACAAGGACCTAGGTTCAATCCCAAAACATTAAACAAACAAAAAATCTACAAAATGATGTAATATGTAAACTCTGGAAAGGAAAGGTTACCACAATTTTTGATGTATTAAATGGTTGCATTGATAAATAACTATTTCATATTCAAATGTTTACCTATCTGTGAATCCTAGCAGAGATTAAAATCAGGACTGAGCAAAGATCAATGAGTTTATCACTTCCAAGGGCTTTTTGTCTTTTTTTTGGCAAGTGTTTACAGATCCTTTTCAAATTTCCAAATCAAATTAACAAATTGGAACACCTATAATAACAACATGTTAATTGCCACAATTTAATGAAAAAAACTTAAGTCCATCCATTGATATTAGGACTCCAGTAGGGGACTGGATTTATGAATCGATGACTATCTATAGGTAGCAACTACATTAATGTTAAAGTATGAAAGTGGAGATATTTTATACTTCAAACAATCCATTTGATAGAACTAATCTGAAAGACCTTTAAATTAATGTTTTGATAAAATAATGGGATAGGTCTCCAAAGTCACCATTAGATAATTACATTAATATCACTGGATATGAGGTATGTAGTAGAAATGGTCTTCCATATAAATAAAAAATAATTCAATATAATAAAAATAAGGATGCAGGTAGAATGTTACTTTTGTGATATTTAATCTCTTTCCTATTTATTTTCTTTTTCTTTAAAACAATTTGGTTTTTGAGACTGTGTATGGAAAAACTGTACCTGCTTGTTTATAGCAAATGTCCGCACCATGTTATTATAGTGACTTATAAAGGAACATATATTAAAAAGATAGACTGACATGAGAAATTGTCAGCAAAGTCAAAATTATATCTTTCCATCTAAATATAATTGATAAAGCTGGGTGCCAGTAGCTCACGCCTGTCATCTTAACTACTTGGGGTATGAGATCAGGAGGCTCACCATTCAAGGCCAGTTTGGGCAAAAAGTTTGGTAAACTCCATGTCCAAAGTAACCAGGAAAAGGTGAACTGGATATGTGACTCAAGTGGTAAGTGCAAGCATGAAGCCCTGAGTTCAAACCCCAGTCCCATAAAAAATGATTAAAATTATTCTTATTTGCATATTTATTTAAGATATTTATACAGATTAAGAAAAACATCATTTTTTCCTCTTTACCATTCTTGGAATTCTGATTTGGCTATATTTTTTGTTTTAGTTAAGTCTAAATTTTCTTTTGAAGGTGTCTCAAGGTAAACTAGTAAAACAATCAGGTCTTATGAAGTTAAGTGATGGGTAAGCATGGAATGCAGAAGGTGAAATAACATTCATAAAAATGTTGTTTTTGTTAAAACATATGGTCTGATAACTTCTATTCAGTCTCTTCTAAGACATATTCAGTGATGACTACATTGAATTTCTGGGAAATTAAGTAAAATATATTTATTCTTTTCCACTGCAAAGTTCATGGAGTTAAATTACATTGACTGATTTTCCATTTTTTCCCATATTTTTATTCCTTTATCCTCTCAAAAACTCTAAGTATTGTTTTCATTTGTTTATTGACTCAGAAATCTGTGTTATTTTTGTTGTTGCTTTTGTTAATTTTATTCTGTCCAAATGCCGTGCAAAGTGGAAAACAATTCCCTAGGTTTGACCCAGGAGTAATGAAGATTCTTTCAAGCCTTCATAGTTTTTCTTTTTTGGCAGAACGGGATTTAGACTCAGGACTTTGTGCTTGCTAGGCAGGTACTTTACCACTTGAGACATGTCACCACCTCTTTTATACTTTTCTTGTCCACGATCCTACTCCCTATGTTTTCCACGTAACTGGAATTTAATTCCTTTAAGACTTGTGCCTTTAAGTTTGGCTTATTTGTTAAGGTTGTGGTCTCACTACCTTTTTTGCCGCAACAAGCTTCAAACCATGATTCTCCTGAACTCCACCTCCTGAGTAGCTGGGACTTATACCAAATCTGTTTCTCAGTAATACTTATGTATCAGACAGTAAGTTGATGATTTATTCATTTATAAGACTTTTTTATGAGGAAAAGTTTGAAGGAAGAGATATAGAGACTCAGATGTATCACATTCACATGACTGAGGAAATCCTACTCTTTTTCTATGTAGAATCTAAAGATAGAAAAAAGAGACTTGTTAACCCCCTTAGCTTTTATTAAGTTATTTTGAATTTGTTGGACTTTTTAGGCTAAAAGTACAATATGGCTATAGTGTTCAATATTAATTGATTTCAGATGTGTCCTCCTCAGTGCATGAAGCAAATAATTTCTACAGTAGAATAATCTATGTTTACTGATGTAAAGTAATGATAATTTCTCCTCTCCTCTGTTCTTTTCTGTGGCTAGAGTGATCTGCAGGAAAGAGAAGCTTGATCCATTCATTAACACTCCCTGTTTTGCCCCTCTCACTCCATGTTATTCCAACCATATCATTAGGAAAGGATGGAAGAAAAAATATGAGGGCCTTTTTACTTACCTGGTTCTGGTTTAATGCATTCTTTGGAGGCTATTTTCTGACTATCATACCAGCTGTCATTGCAGACATCCATGTTTTCTCATCTGTATTTGTACCTACGCTGGGGACCTTCTACAGTGAATACTGCACTGTCCAATCACAGAGAAAAACATGACCTTTCCCAATCATCTTCTGATATCACCCACTATTCTCAAATCATACTCTTGACAGTAGGCCACATAGAACTAACGGTTGAAGTTTCTCTATACTAGAAATATTCTACTAGTCTAGGTCCTTTCACCTTGGCTCAATCCACCTATTAACATGGAATCTCCTTGTTCCATAGAAAGACACAGATCCTAGGTCTTCCAAATGATAGAAATATAATTTTTATACAAATGAAAATAAATCTCAATTCAGCTTTAGCAAACTATGATGCCTTGCCTTTAGTTTTACATTTTTCACTTGGTAAAATGGGAATGAGAATTTGTGCTCACACATGTCCTAGATGCTATTGTCTTATATCCTCTATTTCCAAAATTCTCTTACCATACCTGATAGGCTGAATAATGGCCTGTCAATGATGTCTATGTTCTAATTTTCAACCCTGTGAAGGAACTACTTTATATGAAGAAGGGACTTTGCAGATGTGATTAAGTTAAGGATATTCTAACAAGTACATTATTCTGGGTTCTCAGAGAGATCCAGTGTAATACAGGGTCTTTATAATGGGTAAGCAGAAGAGTCAGTGAAAAAAAATGTGACAATGGAAGCAGAAGTTGGGATGATATGGACATGAATCAAGAAATGCAAAAAGCCAATAGAAGCTGGAAATAATGTGGAATAGCTTCTTCTCTCAAGTCTGTAGAAAGACTGCAGCTCTACACAGTCTTCAAATCAAGTCTCTAAAATCAAGCTCTACCTTGATTTTAGCTCTGTAAAATCTAAGTCTCCAAATTTTAATTGATTTTTATTGCTTAAAGCCACAAATATGTGATAATTTATTATAATAGCTATAGAATATAAATATACCCCAGTATATTCAAAAAGCTAAGTGGCGATGATTCCATAATATTTACAACACAACAATGTGGTTACTCAACATTGAACTGCTTGTTAGGGTCAGTGTTTTGTAGCCAAATTACTTATATCAACTCAGGAAGTATTGGAAGAAAGGCGAATCTCCATTCTTGTTAAATTTATGAATAATTCTCCTTCAAAATTTATATACTGCTTTTATAAAGTTTGACATTATGACATAGGTGAAGTTACCAGGTTCAAGTAGTTCAAACCCCTATCAAATCCTATATAGGTGTATTTGGAAATTTTCAGTAAAATACGAAATATGTATAAATTAGGTCTTCAGCAGTTAATCAATGTCATACTCAAAATTCTTTCAGAAGAGCTTAATAATAGGACAAAGGGGTTGATAGAGTGAAGGGAATGGTCGAGGTATATACCAAAAATGAGAGACTAAAGTTCAATGAAACATTCCCTTCAGGGATGCTGTAATTTCCCCCTTGAAGAGTGAAATCATTCCTATGTGAATCACAGATATGGAGCTGGAGTAATAAATCACCAAACCTCACTCCATTTCCTCTACATCTGTTCACACAGGCCAAAAACAAACGAAGAGACAGAGGGTAAGAGAATCCAATATGTTTCCATGGGGCAGAGAGAACAATGCAGAAAGATGGAAAGGGTTGGGAAGCTAATGAGAGATCCCAAAACGAAGTCCTTACGAACACTTCTTTTCTAAGTTTTGGGCTTTCATCTGAAACTCTGGAAATTTGCAAAGATATAATTAAAAGACATCTAACAAGTAATTAGACAAGATGGGAAATGTTATACTAGTAATATAAACAAGTTACTAAGGAAATACAGAAAGTAAATACTTAACGTTATTTGGCGACTCAACATAGGTTTTCTTACAATAGGAAACATTTGTCATTTGTAGTGATTGTTTAGGGTCTGTAAGTGTACCTCAGATGATTCATATGAAGGAATTAATTTAATTTAGTATTTATGTTATTTATTTGTTGAGACCTCACTTTCTATATAGTCCAGGCTGGTCTCAAACTTGAGATCTCCTATCTCTGCCCCCCAAATGCTGGAATTCACAGACATTTGCCACCCTTCTTGACTCTAACTGCATTTTTGCTATTTGAGTGCTGACAGCTTTTGTAATAATTCTTTACCATTCCCCTGTTGCTGTACATTAGCCTGGTTGCTCTCTCTCTCTCCTTTGACCTAGTGAAGAAGTTCAAACTATGCAAACAACTACCCACAAAACCTTCATTCTGGCCTTTACCTCATCCATAATGAGTACTTGGTATTCCCCACAATGAAGTTATTTTAAATCACTTGGGTAACTGCCCATCTGTCTTCATAAAACCTCCATATAGGAGTAAGAAATTCATTCAGGCCTGTTTGGGGCACATATGGTGTCATCAGTATAGACAATAATTTTATTTGACGTGGATTAGGGATTATTCTTACAATTTTAAGACAACCACAAAATACACACATACAGCAAAAAACAGTAGTGTGGAAAAAAGAACTGACATAAAAATCTTGTCTGGAAAAAGACCAGTAATGAACTCTATCATACGAAGTGAAAGAAATCTAATAAACAATCATCTCTTTTTTTGGTCTTTTTTTGTATACACAAGAGCCTGAAAGATACTTTGCCACTGTGTTTAGGATCAAAATTAGAGTTCCACTTATTTATCCCATGTTTCCACATATCAAATATTTAATCATCCATAATCTATTTGGGATCTTACTCCCACACTTGGTTTGTCTACCTTCTTGCTCCTCCGTAATTCCCTGTTCTTAATTAAATGCCAGAGAACAATTGCTTTTTAATCTTGTTTTCAAGTGAATGATTAATAATTAATATTCTCTCCTGAAAAATGCTCAAATTTCTTCTCCTAATTACTCACCGTTTTTAATGGTAAGCTCAGGATCATTGTAAAAGCAAAGATTAAGCAATCCTGATTTCTAAATAATGTGCTGACCCATGGGGAAGATGTTAAGGAAGGAGTTAAGGTCTTTATATGTGGCTTTCTCTAAAACTAAAATGCCTCTATCAGTATTGACAGCTACAAACTTAAGTATAACAGCTTTCTTTCTCAGTTGAAGCAATTTTGGGCCATTGACTTCCAATACTGACTCTTTTCTCCCACCCAGACCATCTCCATTTTGTGTTAGTTTTTGATGACCACTATTGCTACATTTTTTATACTTTATCAGTCTGAAAGTTTGGATTTTGCACCTAGAGAAAAATGACACTTTGAAATTCTATTATTAGCACTATTATGGATTACCTTGGTTACTAAAATTGCTTTTCACTCAAATCAAAGTCATTTACTCCTTTTCTTTTTTTCTTCACTTTTCTGTTTTCTCATTTTTAACATGGAAACAATATCCTTATTTTACTTAAGCAGATTCTTAAATTTGTTTTACTAGTCAATACTGGTCTAGTGATAGACGCCTTTCAAGATCAAAATGGATATATTGGCAAATATTTTTAAAAAATTATGTTCTACACATGTATACAATTCATGGTTTTTGTTTTATTTTTAACACAAGACATCTCATGGTATTGTATATTACTTCTAGTATTCCCTGTCTTTCCTGTATTAGATTATGATACTTAGTTCTCACCACTGACAAGCAATGAGACCTGAAAAACATTATGGATATATCTTATTCATGTTAGAAAATGGGCATCTTGCTTAGATAGAACAGTGGACATCTCATAAATCCCATTGCCATATGTATAAGTCACAGGTATAAATAGGATAAATAAGAGGACAAGGAAAATGTACTCCATGAATGCTAAGAGGATTAAATATTAAGGACAGTTGTCTCCACATAAACACATGATATCTATAGAATATTTATGCAATATATATTCAAATATAAAATTTTACAAAGAATAGAAAAGGGCTTTTTATGAGTTTTGTTCTGTACTGTAATCAAATGGTGAATTTGAATTGTTTACATTGATGGTTATAATAGGAACAAATGTTTTAATTACCAGAAATCCTCATTTAAATATTTCAAGCAATAATTCCCAGGAATGTAGAAACTTGCAAACTATTAGCTTTTCCTATTTTATAAATTACAATGAATAAAAATATTTCAGAAGTTGAACAGAATTTGTAACTATGAATATTTTATTGCATACCAATATATGAGCTAACACTATATAATAAAAAATCCTGAGCTCCAAAGGTCAAATTATTTAAGGTTTTTTTCAAATCTTATTTTTAACTAGTTGCTTCAGTTTTGCTTGTTTTGTTTTATTTTGTTTTTTGTATCTGCTTGTTTGTGCTAATACAATTGTGAGGGTAACCTTTGCAGATAGTGACTTAAAGAAATTATAATATCATAAAGTTTAAAAACTCAGCAGAGCAGAAAACAATCCATTAATTCCCAAAACAAGCAACGTCAGTAAGAGAAGTTTCTCTTTCGGGAAGCCATTAGGAATCCCTTTCTTGATGATCATTTTATAATTTACTGGCAGTCTTCTTAAATTAAATTGGTATAGTTCTTGCCAAACATTTTAAAATAAAAATTATCATGTGAAGACAAAAAATAGTTTCTAAAATTTGAGTTATACTTCTAAAATATCACATACTCATACATTAAATACATGGAATTTCATCTTATTAATATAGACTATAAACTGACTTAATGTAGTGCCATTGCTGTTTTTATGTCTTTATCATGAAACTGCCTTGTGCTGGATGAATGCCTCATATATTTGAGCAGTTAAATAGCTAGGTTGCTTCATCTTGACCTTTGGTAAGTCTATATTGAGTTGGGGGCTCATTTCACTGTTTTTACCATTTACAACTCTGTCTTCCAATGGCAAGGGTGTTTCAAATGTTTTCTAATAAAGCATGTACCTTACTAAAAGGTCAGCATACTAAAAATGCTATATATCAGGGATTAAAATTATGATTCATCTCTCCATGCAAGAAATTGCAATTAGAATTGCAGTACTTTCATTCTCTTGGGTCAAGAGATTATGACATCCCCTTGCTCAGTAGGAAACATATTCTCTAAACCTTTGTTGACAATGCCATCTCTCTTAATATTTTGCACATTATTTCATGGTCTTCAAAATGCCCTTTCAGATTGCTCTTCAGAAGTTCTTTGCTGCAAGGCTAAACATGAAAAAACAAAAGAATATTATGCTATTTTGTGAGTCAACTCAAGAGCTTAATTTCCTAAAGGAATACTCTGTTCTGCCATTCTACTAAATTCTCTAAACAAAAACAGACTGGGAATATATATGCTAGGAGCACAGAAGAGTAAGTCCACAACCCTACTGGGAGGATGAACAAAATATAATACTGGAAAAAGCTTTGTAACATTTAGCAGCCATAGTGATGCCAGTACTGAAGAGAACAAGAAGCTTACAGAGCAAAATAGAGAACAATAAATTTTTATAAAGATTTACATTGTATAAACCTCATTTTTCTCACATAAAATTATACTTTGGAGATTATTCTGCAAATGACATAATAAGGCATTACATCTGCCTCATAATTTTTTATTAGTCATAAGGTAATTTAGTCTATAGCTTTAGCACAATGTACTTACCCTGACCCATGTTGACAAACATTTATTTTATTTTAGCCTTTCACTAATAGTTTTTAAAATGAGCACAAGTGTAGTTTGTATGTGTTCATTCATACACTTACTTTCATTGGCATTTATTTCTTTGCATTAGACAGATTTTTAGAAGTAGACTTACTATCTCAACAGCTATATAATTACAAAATTATATCATTTATTGTGAAATTTTCTTCCATGTAATTAATGTAACTAGGTTTCTATTGATAATTAATAAATGCTTACTAATGACTACTCTTATTTATTTGACTTTTATCAGTACCTTATAAGAAAACTGTTCTCACAGCATGCATAATTCATTCACATGTGTGTGCACATACACATTGTATATTGTACACTGTAAAAAATGTATTTTAATCGGAAACTATGCATTGTCTATAGTGTATCCTTCCAGATTATCTGTTTATTGCCCTGTTCATTATCTTTGAGCTAGTAACTTTTTGTAAATTTGGATAAAGAAGTAAGTAAACTGTCCTGTCTCTTGATTTTACTGACTTCCCATCCCTAATTCATCTCCATAGTAACTCATCTCACTATTCTTTTAAAAATTCCATATAAATTGTGCTCTTTTGGCTTTTCCTTTAAAACATCTTTCTAGTTGTCATATAATTTAAATGACCAATTATTTAGAAGAGTTCTTTTTTATCGTGAATCATAATTTTACCTTTTTTTTTGAAAAGTATCTTTTAACAATTTATAGGTATACGTGTATATCAGGTATACCATGCAGTATATATGTGTGTACATGAAAATATAGGTATCATATTCCAAAGCTATAGCCATCCATCTATTGAATTAACTACATTTTCATCATTTGTGCCAAAGAAAAATTGCACTAAATGGAGTTGAGCATGCAAAGAATTTAAGACTTTTGCAAATGGAGAGAGAGGTTGAACTCAACTCCATTGAAACTAAACTAGGAGCTATTTTTAAATGATGTAATGAGTAAGTATAAAAACACTAGAGCGTGTTCAAGAGGAAATTTGTTAATGTTGTTAGACCATCTGTTTTGTTAATTGACACTTAGTGTCCTATCTTCCTACAGAATTTGGGATGTAGACGCTTTAATTTTCCTGATGATTACTCTATAGGATGGCCCACAGTTTCTTGGGAAAGATATTCCTGGGCTGTGAGACTGGCAAGAAGTTGAAAGACAATATATATCTCTAAGGGACAGAGAAAGAATTTATGTTTGAAAGTTTTATAAAGTGAGACCTGGGTTATAGGATCAGGAAGAAGTTTGTCTAATGTTTGGTCAAGCTAAGAGAAACATTAAAGCTGTCTTGGGTTATTTGCTCGGTATCACATAGGAAGCTGATAACAGAATCATAATTCCAAACTATATCGCAGATGCTGTCTTATTTGCAACCCTTGCCATTGACATTTATCTTTGTCTCCCAGTGCCCCACATCTGTCTTGCATTTCTGTTTTGGGATTTCTGCATCTCTGCTCACTAAAACTGGCACCAGTATATCACCATATATGTCTTCCATAGTTGTGTGGCTTAGAATATAATGAACACTCTGCAAATCAGTTACACTTATTCTTTGAACTAAAACATCACAACTGAGGTGAATAAGTAGTGATTTCCAAATCCACAATGAGAGTGTGTTATTGGGAGCCATGTCCATCTGAGTGCAGTCTTGGCAGAACGCTGGCTGAGTCACTCAGAGTCAGGGAGGGAACACAAGATATCAGGAATGATTTCTAGGGTGATTTGATATTATTTTAGCAGTTTTCATAACCATCTAACTTCCAAAGTTAGATCTCTGGTTCTTCTGAATATTGGTGAGTGACTTATCTCCTTTAATGATTTCATTATTTTTAATGTTAGCTATAGTAAGTTTCTAATCTCACAATTATAAGCCACAATATTCTACTTAGGAACTGCTTTCACAACAAAAGAGAAAATAAAGAGTCATTCTTTAAGAAGAAAAAGACCTGCAGAGCTTCCCTTACATATCGCCACTTCAAGAAAGTTAAATCTATATTTATTCTTTATTTTATTTAACACACTTAGTTTTTATAATTGCTTTACCTTTTCAGAATTTTTTTCAAATGATGTATTTGCAGGTGATTCCCACAGTTATCTTTATTAGGAAAATAACACAATAATAGGGTAGCAATTTGAATAGTTAATGTTTTATTTATTGATATACAATTTTCTTCAATTTGTTGATATATTTTCAAAATACAAAGAACACAAGATTTTTACTGGAAAGCATAATGATCCTCAATGTTCTTCGTACATAAGTGCTTCATGTGGAAACCCTGTAAGCAATCTTCAATGTTGTAAATATGGTCAATCCTCCTGATGACTCAGCCATTCAGAATTTAGTTGGTTTTCTAAAAAGTCAATAAAGAAACTGTTTGAAATGAATTCAGCTCTGTGAAGCTTAATTCTATTTTAATTACCTAAGGACCAGAGAGGATCTAAAACATTGACCCATCAATATTACACTAGCTTGAACTTCTGGCATAATAAATGCTTCTGCTTGAAATATTTGGTTGTTGTTATTGTTTGTATATTCTTTAAGAGAACTAAATTTCCTTCAAGAATTTTGATCATTTGTATGTATAGAATTCACTGTCATGGAATACATCCACATTGTTTTACAATAGTCAAGGCAATCGTCTCCAGAGATGTTCACCATGCAAAACTGAAACTATATCCATTAAACAATAACTTCCCATTTACTCCTCCCTCAGCTCCTAGAAAATTAGAAAATTGGTATTTCACTTTCTGTTTCTCTGAGTTTGAGTACTTTATTTATATGGATGTAATCTTATATAAGGTACTTTAAGCACCTGGAATCACACAACATTTATCCTTTTGTAACCAGCTTACTTAATACAACAAAATGAAGATAAAACTTCTACTTTCTTAAAAAGAAATAAAAATATATAGCTTCTTTATATATTACTCCCTGAATGTCTTCAAGATTTATCCATGTTTTAGCCTGTGTCAGAATTCCAGTCCTTTCTAAGTTTGAAAAATATCCCACTCTAAGTGCACACCACATTTTGTTTATCCATTTATCCATTGCAGGACACTTGGGTTGCTTCTACTTGTCAGTTGTGAATAATGCTGCTATAAGCATGAGTATAAAGATATTTGTTCATGTCTCTGCTTTCAATTCTTTTGGGTAAATACCAAGAAGTGAGATTGTTGGAATATAGTCACACTACCCTTAATTTTTTGAGGAACTACCTTGCTGTTTCCCATAACCAATGCACCACATCATATTTCCACTAGTAATATGCAACAGTTCCATTTCTTCATATTCTAATCATCACTTATTATTTTACTTTTCATTCTTTGTCTCTCTGTTATTGTCTCTCTCTCTCTCTCTCTCTCTCTCTCTCTCTCTCTCTCTCTCTCTGTCTTTTGATAATGGCCATTCCTATGTACATTAACTGGAATCCCATTGTGGTTTTATTTATGTTTCCCTAATGATTAGTGATATTGAGCATCTTTACATGTTCTTATTGACTATCTGTATAATTGCCTTAAAGAAATGGCTATACAAGTTATCTGATCTGATCATTTTTAATTGTGCTGCTTGATATATATATGTGTGTGTGTGTGTGTTTATATGTGTGTATGTGTATATATGTGTGTGTATATATATATTTAGAGAGAGAGAGAGAGAGAGAGAGAATGTGTTGTATTTAAGTTTTAGAAGTTCTCTTTATTTCTAGATACAGATGTTGATCGTCAATCACACATGCAACTTATAAGTATATTTTCCCATTCTGGCAGTTGCCTTTTTATCCTGTTGATAGTGTCCTTTAAATGATGAAAAATTTCTTAACTTTGATTAAATTGTCTATTTTGTTGCCGTGTTTCTTATGCCACATCCTAGAAGTCACCAAATTCAATGTCGAGAAGTTTCATTTTTATTTCCTTCTAAGAGATTTTTAGTTTTAGCTGTCACGTTTAGGTCTTTGACACAATTTGAATTTATTTCTGTAGATGGTGTGGGGTAAAGTTCTGACGTGCTCTGCATGTAGATACTCAGTTTTTTTCAGTTCCGTTTATGGAAAAGACTATCCTTTACTCATTTTATGGCAACGGCAATCTTGGTGAATATTGTTTGATGATTCAGGCGAGATTTTATTTCTAATTCTCTGTTCTGTACCTTTGGTATTTATACCTGACATTATGCCAATACCACACAGTATTGATTACTATAGATTGGTAGTACGTTTTGGTACCGGGATTTATGAACCCTCCTACATGGTCTTCTTTTGCTTATTTATTGTTACTCACATTGAAGATTAGATTTAAGTAGCAAGAAGTTTTGTGATATTGAGTTTTTATGAAGTAAGTGGCAAAATTGGAAGCACAATTCAGACCTTTTATTTTCAGGTTAAATTTGTATTTTATTCCATTTTAATTCTAGATGCTGCAATATTATTAATTTTATTTTGTAAAAGAGTCATATGAATACTGATAAACACTTCTTTATTTAGCTTTATGAGAATACTTATTTTGTAAAGTACCTCAGTGTTCTGTCAATTTTCTACAAAAATTATGTGACAAAATTCCATTATTATTTTTCCACAAACTTTGGAAATAAGGCTCAAACAAGATTAATGACTTAGCTAAGTTTATGATGTATACTGTTAAATGAGTATAAATATAAGTTTATTAGTTTCACTCTGAATTTTGTAGATATTTCTACAGTTGATTTACATCTCTTATGTAGCATTAGAAAATGAACACAACAAAAAAACTGAACTCCATATTTTATAAAGTTGAAATCACTGTGTCCTTATTAAGAAAACATTTTCTGCATGCTGCAATCAAGAATTGTTTCATTCCTGCTTTGAAATTTTATTAATTATTACCTGAATGCAAAAATTCTACTTCAAATTTTCAGCAAAATTATAATACCCAAGTGAAAAATATGCAACATAGTGAACATTTTCAAAAGAAAACAGTTTAAATTCTCATAATCCATCAGTGACTAATAAAATGTGATTTAACAGTTATCCTACTTAAAAATAAATGCATACCATTTCTTTCCTACAAAATCATCAAATATTTTTGTCCTGTTCATTTGCTATGCTCACTCTTGTTTGGTAAGAGTTTTTGAAAATTAAATTGCTCTAATCTTTGTTAGTAGCATGGAAATTTGAGATAAGAGCCTCCAGAAAGCCTGTACACTCTACCTGAGAAATATAAAATTTACAAATAATTATGGAGTGATTCTATGAATTACCTATTAAAGAAAATGTATTAATTTCTCTTTTAAAGCAACATAGATTGGAAACAAACTTTGAAATAAATTATTAAGAACTATGATGTTTAGCAGAATTGCCAATGAGGAAATGTTAAGATTATAATCAAGGGAAATGACAGTAATAAAATATTGCATTATTCATTTTTTGTAAGATAAGCTAACGTGAGCATACTCCATACTATGAAACTCACCACACACTATACACACTTAAACACACACTCACAAGCTTGAAAACTGAATGTGAAAAAATGAAAGTTGTCTTAAAATACAATTGTTGATTTTCTTTACATATGAGTTACAGTTCATGGTAATTCTTGAGGGAATAAGGTAACTTTCTACAGTTTAGAAACCTGTTGAAATAATCATATTCTGTATAGACATCTCAGAAAGTTTACATTTCATAAATAAATCTTTTTAAATCTTTTAAATTAAAGTTGTCTCAGATAATTATAAAATCATTTCACATATCATACATAGTTTCCTAACAGAAGATTTCCTCCTAAATCAATGAAATTTTTACTTAGAAAACTACAGACATGCTTATTTTCCACTAATGTAAAACAGAAAACAACCAATTTTTGCTTCTTCTGTCCTGAAAATTATTTCCTTTTTTACTTCAATTGTTTTATTTATGGTTATCTTTCTATTGATGATGTCTTTTTATTCTTTGTCTTACATATATAATTGCTAAGAGATATGCAAGGATTGTGCTGTTTATTTTTTATGCTGAATATTTTTGTTGATATTTAATACTTCTCTGATTGTGGTTTCCTCTATGGAGGGCATGAGGATTTGTCTAAAGGGCTGTCACAGAAATCCTAAGATTTTATATTTTTAAATTGAAGTTTCTATGCCATCCCATGCAGAGTAGAACATCCAAATATTTAATAAGAGAGATGATTAGTTGTAAACTGTAGTAAGCTTTCTCCTTTTCCTAAATATACATTTTTAAAGTTTTTAAAAAATAGACAATCAATTTTCTTTCCTTGTATTTCAATTTAGGACCAAATTAAGGAAAAAAAAAGCTTATTTTTGACATTCTGTGAAATAGGGACAGAAAAAGTGGAACAGAGATTATGTAAAAATATGAAATTATTATTTTAAAAAAATTAATAAAATTTCTAGGCACCTGTGATCACACTTACAATCCTAACTACTTAGGAGGTAGAGATCAGGAGGATCATGATTCAAACAAGCCCAGGAAAATAGTTCCATGACACCCTATCTTGATAAAACCCTTCACAAAAGACGGCTGGTATAGTGGCTCAATGTAGGCTCTGAGTTCAAACCCCAGTACCATAATAATAATAATAATAATAATCATTCGATATGTGTAAATTAAAAAGGCTACATTCAGGTCCTGATCTTTACTCAAAAGACAAAGAGAAAAGTGAGTGTTACAAAGAAGGGTCATATACTGGCTTCCAAATTACCTGTTATCCTGAAATTTCTAAGGTAGCTTCTGAAACTTGTCATTTTGTACAGACCAAGACCTTACACAAAGTCATAGCATGTAAGATTGATGGGAGCTCAGGCATTTTGTGGTCACACACTTTGTCTTATAGATACAGAAACAGAGGTTCTAAAAAATAAAGTGACCTACATGTAGCATTTGTATTCTGAGGAACAGTTATACTTTAACTTTGAAGTTTAGTGATAAATCTAGACAGGGAATATGTAAACATGATCACTGTTGTCCCCAAACAATTACATCTTAATTGGTAAGAGGACATACAGTGATTTTTTAGTCCAGTTTTATCTCTTTAAACTACTGAAAGACAAAGTATCCATGATTATTTGTGCTTAGGTAAAGGTGGGCAGATCTGAGCAACTTTGGAGACACCAAATATCCCAAATGATAAAGGCCAAACACTATTTCCAAACTGAGCACTGACCCACAATTAGCAGCACCAGTTATGGAAACAAAACCACCAACTCTCTAGTAACCAAACCCAAGCCCAAGATGATCAAGACTCAGTCTACAATCCATAGCAGTTTCCCCAAGTCCCCCATTTCACTTCTTTCTATTTAGAACAAATCAGGAAAGTTCAATCTGCTTTTCTAACCAATCACGTAGAATTTCTGATGCTGATTACCCCAGCTCAAGTTTCTGTAGCCAATAACCTTCAATCAAAGTATAACTAAATCACACCCTTTCCACTATCTCCACAACAAAGCAATTACACTTTCCTCCAGCCCTTGATCATCTGTCTAATCCAAATAGTAGTGGCTGACTCCCTTGCTCTAGCTAATGCTGAATAAACAGCCTCTCCCTGTTTTCATTTGGGTAGCCCTCATTTATTTCTGCACTACTTATTTAAATGACCAGATAATTGTCCAGTTCTAACCAATGGTAAGAGCAGAAAAGTATGTTATTAATAATGACAGCAAGACACTAGAGATAATCAGGGAGTATCAAGATAACATGGTTGTTATCTAGAGAAAACAATGAGGAGCAGGGAACAAATACACATCATAATTAGTTAGATGGAATTAGATGTAGAAGAATGTCAAATATAAAGTTTTAGGGAATGGTAGAATTGGAGACCTTGCAAGATTTTATCTGGAGTCAAGTTTCTTCATATAAACAGCTGTCACTTCTGTGAGAATGTGTCTTCTATCCTCAGATGAACCCTCTTGTCTCTCTCTTCTTCCAAAGCTCATTTTTTGCCTGCACAAGTCATTCAATACCTTCTCTGGATGCCTTTCTTTCAGTTTTTCCTTTCTACTTTTCTTAATAATAGTAGCCCTCCTTTTCTTAACAATATTTTTTGTATTTGAAAAACAAACTGCTGATTTGATTGAATAAATGCAGGTACTTCATTATGAAATTAAAATCTATTTGTACTATTTTACTAACAGCAATATTAATTTTTAGCAATAACAAATGTTTGCAATTTATTTATTTATTTTTGCAGCTATAGTCAGTGGAATCTAATCAAACAATGAGAGTGAAAGAAAGGAGAAGAAAGAGAAATGGGGAAATATCATCACTGTCCTATGAGATGATAATGTTCACTTGAAACTTTCTTCATTTTGAATGCATGGTAATGGTGTATTTCTTTTCTTCTGTTTTTTTGTTTTTTATAATTCTATATATAGAAATGATATAATTTCTATAATTTTTTTAGACTACAGAAAAAAAGGGTTAGGCAAGTATTTTTGCAGCTTATTCATGTGAATTTTCTGTCATTCCCCATTTAATAAAATACGAGCTATGCATCATTGCTAGCTATAGTACATATTTGAGTTAATGAGATTATTACAGTCTAAGTAACCCATTCCTATTAGCTTCTGTGGAGTCTTACTCAATACAAAGGCCATCAGCACATTCTGGCATTCTAATTAGTTAGAAGCCTGAAGTTTCAAAAAATATCAAGGTCAGTAGGAAAAACTTCGAAGGCTTGAATTTCCAGAAGTAACTTTCCTTAATTAATCACCATCTGTTATAGTAACAAAAGGTTGGGAAACGAGGCAAAAGAAGATTATACAGAGTAGAGCCACATGGTATTCACCTGAATTATGATCTGTTTTCAGTATGATTCAATCACTTGTGGTTGATTCTTTTATCACTTGTGAAAACAAAAAGTGTGTTTACTCTTCCAGGACATTGTAGAGTTTCCAGAAATTTTCCAGAAATACATATAAAATGGATTTAAGAATGATTCCATATTTTGTGCCTCTTTAATGCTTCAAAATATCAATAACTCTATTGTAAGAAAAAGTCAATTTCAAATACTTCTATTTTAAATAGATTTACTATTTTTTAAAATTCTCTCCTGTCGTTAATTGAAACCCTGAAACTGTGCACATGTGTAATCAAGAACATGGGTACAATATCTCAAGTCAAGGCACTTTTTTTACTTTTTTCTTTAATCATTTATTCATTTACTATTTTGAAAATAACATATCTTCTCTATGTATTTTCTTGTTAGAACACATAACATAAACTTTAAAGTTCTATTTGGATGATAAATGAGCTACCCAAAAGGAAGCTGTTTTCTTCATTACCAGGCACAACTTAAAAAGAGAAAATGTACACTTTATAGTCACTTTATTTCTCAAAGCTGTTAGGGTATTGTTAAGAACTTAATTATACCAGACACCAACATAAAATTAAGAAAACTGTGCTTAATATGGAAAGACCAGTTTATCATAAACAATACAAATAATATACTAAATGGCAATCCTTGTCAGACACTTGTCTTGCAAGAGAAATTCTTCAAAATTGTCATTGTAATGCAAAGATCTGAGCCCTGCTAGAATTCTCTTGCAGCAATGCTTGAGAAACACAAGTGGAACAAAATCTTTATTTGTTGTTTTACTGAGATATACAGAAATCTGTAAATTTATGTTTCAAGTTTTCAATTACTGAAAGCTGCTGTTTCTGTACTCAAAACCATATATTATAAGAATTCTTACTCTTTGGTAAATCTTTTACATTCTTTTTTCTTATGGACTTTTGGAAACATTTTCAAAGCTAAAAATAAAATAGAAAGTACAGGTTATAGAATGTGGCAGATGCCAGAATTTTATCCTCTTCTATAACATGGCACAACTCCCACAATGTGGAATTTCTTTTGCAGTCAATGCATTTTGGACCAACTTCCCTTTTAAATCACACCATGAGTAAATCACATTAACTCTTCAGAATGATTCAGTTAATTCAAAATCAAGAACTCAGGGTATTTACTGCCTGATATGCAATGATCAGGCACACTGCCAGGCACACAGTGAGTATATTGCAAGTCAATTGAATTAGAATTTAGCACACAATGCTTTACCTCCCACTCCCTACCCCACTCTCAGAGGAGAGCTAAACTTCTGTAATAAGATTTTAGAGGACACTAGCAGGTCTCTAAATGGACTCAGTCTACATATATTTTGTGAAGTAAGTAATATTGATTTTTAATAAAAGATATGACCTTTATTCTCTAATGTTCCTGAAATCACTTAAGGTTTTCATCCTCAAAAGAGATAAACATACTTCAAGGAGACATTTGGTTCAGCCAGTTTCAGAACTGAAAACTTGCCCTTAAATGGATGGCCTCATGACCTCAAGTTCTTACACATACTTTTCAGAGCATAATATGACTATGTTTTTTTGTTATTTATTGAATACTATAAATAACTAAAAAAGCTTCGTAAAATGTGTACCTTTTCATAAGAGTTGGGAGGTGCACATCTTATTTCTTAGAATAAAAGATGAAAAGAAAGTATGGCTTAAAGATAAAGTTTTTAAATTACCTTTTCATTCATTTTATTTCATAAACCAGCATTTTTAAAGCATACATGGATATTTCATATATGTAACTTCATTTTCTGTATATTTTATCCTTATATGTAATTATATGATATAGCATCTTTTCATTTTCTCCTTATAATAAGAAATAAAAACAGATCTGTGGCTTAAAGTTACTAATTAAACATAAAATTATGCTTTTCATATATTTTCTTTTGTAGTCCAGAGTTAAGATACTATATAAGATAAACATGTTTGAATTATTCTAATATGCATATATCTGTATATAATTTTATGCATACAAATATACATATATATGTTTACATATGTATATGTATATATACATATACACAATACATAGGAATCCTAGATACACAGGAAATACAATCATATGTATTTTATCTTGATATGTTATTCATTTATAAAAGATCTATTTATTTTACTTGTTGCAGTGAAAACATTCACTGTATGTTAGTAGAGACTTTGGAGAGATAAGGCCCTTTGACTTTACCTTTTTTCAGTGAGGAGGTTGGAGACTGAAAGATATTATGGAGGCCTAAGTCTTGGAAACAAATTTTGATGGAAGACTAGTAAGATGACAATAAGAATACACAAAGAATTTCTGTTTTTCCTTATTCATATTTATTATTTTTGTTATTCTTGAATTTTAGTAGAAAAAAAATTGCAAAAAATTCCAATTGCCTATATGACTGGAATGAACATATATTTCATTCAGCACATAGACTTGAAATAGGAACAAGAAAGCACTCTAAAGCAACATTTTTCAAAGAGCTATTTAAATGAAACCTATGTGTTATGTTTTTCCATGTATTTTTTATTACATCTGTAATATTTGACATATTAATAAGTAATAATAACTCAAATATACTGTTTTCTTTAGTCTAGAGTGAAGTCCAATTGTGCTAATGTAATATATTTGAGATAATGAAGAAACTGGAGGCAAAATGATAGGTGAATGATGCCTATATACTAAGGAAAACATTTTTTGTCATAACATAAATTAGTTTTCCACTATATTGAATAAATAAAAGTGTGAGAGATTTAGCCAATCACACAATACATGAATTAAACTTCTAAGAAAATTGCATTACATGACAAATAGTTGCATTTGTTCTCATTATCTTGGTGAATTTTAACTTCAGGCACCATCAATCACCATAGACCACAAATTTTACTTCTGTAGTTCCTCTCATTTGTTCTTTTCCCTCCATCTTCTATATACTCATGAAGATCATAATGGTGGTGTGACTCTCTCTGAAGACCGAGTCTACTCCAATGACCAAGAAAGTTGTTTGTATCCACTCACTCTTAAATCTGCAGACTATCCTCTATACTTCAGAAAGGGTTATTTTTACAAAATAGGAAACTGTTTCTATTGACCCCATTGATAAGAATCTAAAAGACCAAAATTAAATACTAGTGGCCTCTTAATCCCTCATAATCTGAGTATTGAACTAACCATTCCTTCTTCAAATTATTATCAGCAAACACATCACTGTGCCCCAGCCTCAACAGCTTTCATTCTGAAGTTCAAACATGATGTATTCTTTGTCATGATAATATTCCTAACTCTCTGTAATTTTTTTTTCTTCTATTTTTTTATTTTATTATTCATATGTGCATTCAAGGCTTGGGTCATTTCTCGCCCCTGCCCCCACCCCCTCCCTTACCACCCACTCTGCCCCTCCTTCTCCCCCCCACCAACTCAATACACAGCAGAAACTATTTTACCCTTATTTCTAATTTTGTTGTAGAGAGAGTATAAGCAATAACAGGAAGGAACAAGGGTTTTGGCTGGTTGAGATAGGGATAACTATACAGGGAGTTGAGTCACATTAATTTCCTGTGTGTGTGTGATACCTTCTAGGTTAATTTTTTTTGATCTAACCTTTTCTCTAGTTCCTGGTCCCCTTTTCCTATTGGCCTCAGTTGCTTTTAAGGTATCTGCTTTAGTTTCTCTACATTAAGGGCAACAAATGCTAGCTAACTTTTTAGGTGTCTTACCTATCCTCACCCCTCCCTTGTGTGCTCTCACTTTTATCATGTGCTCAAAGTCCAATCCCCTTGTTGTGTTTCCCCTTGATCTAATGTCCACATATGAGAGAGAATATATGATTTTTGGTCTTTTGGGCCAGGCTAACCTCACTCAGAATGATGTTCTCCAATTCCATCCATTTACCAGCGAATGGTAACATTTCGTTCTTCTTCATGGCTACATAAAATTCCATTGTGTATAGACACCACATTTTCTTAATCCATTTGTCAGTGGTGGGGCATCTTGGCTGTTTCCATAACTTGGCTATTGTGAATAGTGCTGCAATAAACATGGGTGTGCAGGTGTCTCTGGAGTAACCTGTGTCACAGTCTTTTGGGTATATACCCAAGAGTGGTATTGCTGGATCAAATGGTAGATCAATGTTTAGCTTTTTAAGTAGCCTCCAAATTTTTTTCCAGAGTGGTTGTACTAGTTTACATTCCCACCAACAGTGTAAGAGGGTTCCTTTTTCCCCACATCCTTGCCAACACCTGTTGTTCGTGGTGTTGCTAATGATGGCTATTCTAACAGGGGTGAGGTGGAATCTTAGTGTGGTTGTAATTTGCATTTCCTTTATTACTAGAGATGGTGAGCATTTTTTCATGTGTTTTTTGGCCATTTGAATTTCTTCTTTTGAGAAAGTTCTGTTTAGTTCACTTGTCCATTTCTTCTTTGGTTCATTAGTTTTGGGAGAATTTAGTTTTTTAAGTTCCCAATATGTTCTGGTTATCAGTCCTTTGTCTGATGTGTAGCTGGCAAATATTTTCTCCCATTCTGTGGGTGTTCTCTTCAGTTTAGAGACCATTTCTTTTGATGAACAGAAGCTTTTTAGTTTTATGAGGTCCCATTTATCTATGTTATCTCTTAGTTGTTGTGCTGCTGGGGTTTCGTTGAGAAAGTTCTTACCTACACCTACTAACTCCAGAGTATTTCCTACTCTTTCCTATATCACCTTAAGAGTTTGGGGTCTGATATTAAGATCCTTGATCCATTTTGAGTTAATCTTGGTATAGGGTGATATACATGGATCTAGGTTCAGTTTTTTGCAGACTGCTATCCAGTTTTCCCAGCAGTTTTTGTTGAAGAGGCTGCTATTTCTCCATCGTATATTTTTAGCTCCTTTGTCAAAGACAAGTTGGTTATAGTTGTGTGGCTTCATATCTGGGTCCTCTATTCTGTTCCACTGGTGTTCATGTCTGTATTTGTGCCAGTAACATGCTGTTTTTATTGTTATTGCTTTGTAATATAGTTTGAAGTCAGGTACTGTGATGCCTCCTGCATTATTCTTTTGACTGAGTATTGCCTTGGCTATTTGTGTCCTCTTTTGCTTCCATATAAATTTCACATTAGATTTTTCAATCTCTTTAATGAATGTCATTGGAATTTTGATGGGAATTGCATTAAACATGTAGATTACTTTTGGGAGTATCGACATTTTTACTATGTTGATTCTACCTATCCATGAACATGGGAGATCTCTCCACTTTCTATAGTCTTCCTCAATCTCTTTCTTCAGAAGTGTATAGTTTTCCTTGTAGAGGTCTTTCCCATCTTTTGTTAGGTTTACACCTAGGTATTTGATTTTTTTTGAGGCTATTGTAAATGGAATTGTTTTCATACATTCTTTTTCCGTTTGCTCATTGTTAGTGTATAGAAATGCTAATGATTTTTCTATGTTGATTTTATATCCTGCTACCTTGCTATAGCTATTGATGATGTCTAGAAGCTTCTGAGTAGAGTTTTTTGGGTCTTTAAGGTATAGGATCATGTCGTCTGCAAATAGGGATATTTTGACAGTTTCTTTACCTATTTGTATTCCTTTTATTCCTTCTTCTTGCCTAATTGCTCTGGCTAGGAATTCCAGTACTATGTTGAATAGGAGTGGAGATAGTGGGCATCCTTGTCTGGTTCCTGATTTTAGAGGGAATGGTTTTAGTTTTTCTCCATTAAGTATAATGCTGGCTGTAGGTATGTCATATATAGCTTTTATAATGTTGAGGAACTTTCCTTCTATTCCTAGTTTTCTTAGAGCTTTTATCATGAAATGGTGTTGGATCTTATCAAAGGCTTTTTCTGCATCTATTGAGAGGGTCAAGTGGTTTTTGTCTTTGCTTCTCTTAATGTGGTTTATTACGTTTATTGATTTTTGTTTGTTGAACCACCCCTGCATCCCTGGGATGAAGCCTACTTGGTCGTGGTGAATAATCTTTTTGATGTGTTGTTGAATTTGGTTTGCCATTATTTTGTTGAGGATTTTTGCATCAATGTTCTTTAAGGAGATTGGCCTTTAATTCTCCTTTTTGGACGTGTCTTTGCCTTGTTTTGGGATAAGTGTAATACTGGCTTCATAAAATGTGTTTGGCAGTTTTCCTTCCCTTTCTATTTCGTGGAACAGTTTAAGGAGGGTTGGTATCAGTTCTTCTTTAAAGGTCTGATAGAATTCAGCAGAGAATCCATCAGGTCCTGGACTTTTCTTTTTGGGGAGACTCTTGATTGCTGCTTCAATTTCATTTTGTGTTGTAGATCTATTCAGGTGATTAATTTCCTCTTGGTTCAGTTTTGGGTGATCATATGTATCTAGAAATCTGTCCATTTCTTTAAGATTTTTAAATTTATTTGAATATAGGTTTTTGAAGTATCTCTGATGATTTCCTGGACTTCCATGGTATTTGTTGTTATCTCCCCTTTTGCATTCCTGATTCTACTAATTTGGGTTTTTTTCTCTCCTCATTTTAGTCATGTTTGCCAGAGGTCTATTGATCTTGTTTATTTTTTCAAAGAACCAACTTTTTGTTTCATTAATTCTTTGTATGGTTTTTCTGGTTACTATTTCATTGATTTTAGCTCTTATTTTTATTATTTCTCTCCTTCTATTTGTTTTGGGATTTGCTTCTTGTTTTTTTAGTAGTTTGAGAGGTATCATTAGGTCATTGATTTGGGATCTTTCAGTCTTTTTAAAATATGCACTCATGGCTATAAACTTTCCTCTCAGGACTGCCTTTGCTGTGTCCCATAGGTTCCGGTAGGTTGTGTTTTCATTTTCATTGACTTCCAGGAACTTTTTAATTTCCTCTTTTATTTCATCGATGATCCATTGTTCATTAAGGAATGAGTTATTTAGTTTCCAGCTGTTTGCATGCTTTTTTCCTTTGCTTTTGTTGTTGAGTTCCACTTTTACTGCATTATGATCAGATAGTATGCATGGTAAAGTTTCTATTTTCTTATATTTGCTGAGGCTTGCTTTGTGCCCTGGTATATGACCTATTTTGGAGAAGGTTCCATGGGCTGCTGAGAAGAATGTATATTGTGTAGAAGTTGGATGAAATGTTCTGTAGACATCAAGTAGGTCCATTTGATCTATTGTATATTTTAGATCTTGAATTTCTTTATTGATTTTTTGTTTGAATGACCTATCTATTGATGATAATGGGGTGTTAAAGTCTCCCAACCACTGTGTTGGAGTTAATATATACTTTTAGGTCTTTCAGGGTATGTTTTATGAAATTGGATGCATTGACATTGGTGCATACAGGTTGATGATTATTATTTGCTTTTGGCCTATTTCCCTTTTTATTAGTATGAAATGTCCTTCTTTATCTCATTTGATCAACATAGGTTTGAAGTCTACTTTGTCAGAGATAAGTATTTCTACTCCTGCCTGTTTTCAGGGGCCATTGGCTTGGTAAATCTTCTTCCAGCCTTTCATCCTAAGCCTATGCTTATTTCTGTCGGTGAGATGGTCTCCTGTAAGCAACAAATTGTTGGATCTTCCTTTTTAATCCATTTCATCAAGCAGTGCCTTTTGATGGGTGAATTAAGTCCATTAACATTTATTGTTAGTACTGATAGGTATGTGGTGATTCCTGTCATTTAGTTGTCTTAGTTGTTTGAAGGTTTGATTGTGTGTACCTAAGTTGAGGTTACTCTCTACTGTCTTGCTTTTGCTTTTTCTTTTCCTGTGGTTTGGTGCTTCCTATCTTTTCATGGTTAAGTTGGGTTTCACTTTCTGTGTGCAGAATCCCTTGAAGAATCTTTTGTAGTGGTGGCTTTGTGGTCACATATTGTTTTAGTTTCTGCTTATCATGGAAGACTTTTATTGCTCCATCTATTTTGAATGATAGTTTTGCTGGGTATAGTATCCTGGGGTTGAAGTTATTTTCATTCAGTGCCCAAAAGATCTCACCCCACACTCTTCTTTCTTTTAATGTTTCTGTTGAGAAGTCTGCTGTGATTTTGATGGATTTACCTGTGTATGTTACTTGTTTTTTCTCTCTTACACCTTTCAATATTCTTTCCCTAGTTTCTGAACTTGTTTTTTTAATGATGATATGTCATGGGGTAGTTCTATTTTGATCTGGTCTGTTGGATGTCCTGGAGGCTTCTTGCATCTGTATGGGAATATGTTTCTCTAGATTTGGGGAATTTTCTGTTATTATTTTGTTGAATATATTACGCATTCTCTTTGATTGTACCTTTTCTCCTTCTTGGATGCCCATGATTCTCAAGTTTGGTTTTTTGATGGGGTCGGTGAGTACTTTCATTTTGTTTTCACACGTCTTGAGTTGTTTAATTAATAGTTCCTTGGTTTTTCCTTTAATTACCATTTCATCTTCATGTTCTGAGATTCTGTCTTCTGTTTGTTCTATTCTGCTGGATTGGCCTTCCATTTTGTTTTGCAGTTCTGTTTCGTTCTTTTTTCTGAGGTTTTCCATATCCTGGCTGGTTTCCCCTTTAATGTTGTCTATTTTTGTCCTGAGTTCATTTATCTGTTTATTCATCGTGTTCTCTGTTTCACTTTGATGTTTATACAGTGCTTCTATAGTTTCCTTTATTTCTTCTTTTGCTTTTTCAAATTCTCTATTTTTGTTGTCTTGGAATTTCTTGAGTGTCTCCTGTACATTTTGGTTGACCCTATCCAGTATCATCTCTATAAAATTCTCAGTGAGTACCTGTAGTATGTCTTCTTTTAAATTAATCTTGTGGGCTTCATTGGGTCCTTTGGCATAGTTTATCTTCATTTTGTTGGAGTCTGATTCTGATTATCTGTTTTCTTCATTCCCCTTTGGTTCCTGTACTAATTTTTTGCTGTGTGGAACCTGGTTTCCCTGGTTTTTCTGTCTTCCCGTCATTGTCTTTGGTGTTGTTACTGTCCCTGTACTGTGTGCAATTAAGTATTTTCTAGCTTGTAATAATAACAATGGTAATATTTAGAATGGAATGGTGAGAGGAGATGGAAAGCAAGAAGTTAAAGAAAAGGGAAAAACAAATAGACAAGAAGGAGAAAACAGAACAAGGAATCAGACAGGAAAATTTCAAAGGTATAAACAGGGAGGGTTAGTGTACTAAACAACAGTAAGCTGAACAGGCATTAGAAAGACAGAGAGAGGATTGAAAATAAAAAATAAAAAATAAAAGATAAGAATAAAAATAAAAAATAAGTAAATGAAAGAAGTACATATATATACATAAAATAAAACAAAATGAAAAATAGAAAATTAAAAAAAAAAACAAAAAAAAAACCAAAAAAACCTCCAAGTTCAAATGCCGTGAAGTTTCTGTCTTAGTAATTTGGGTGTCCGTCTCAGTTTCTAGTCCTGGAGATGGTGCCTCAGATGTTGTTCTGTTGTTGTCTCATCAAAGGGGATGCATAAAGTAGAACAAAACTACACACACACACACACACACACAAAACCCCACCAAATGTCCCAAGTTCAAATGCAATACAGTTTCAGTATGTTTTTCAGCATGCAGGTGTAATTCAGTTTTTCTCTCATCAAAGGTAGGGATAAAAAGAAAAAAAAAAGAGTCTGGAGACAGTTCTGTGAATGGTATCTGCGACTGTGTCTTGCCTGCCCACTGCTGTCAGCCTGCTGTTGCTGGAGGTGTTATTTATGTAGATCTCTGGGGTCAGCTTAGCACTCACTTGGCCCTGCAGGTCTTGTTTACTGAGTTTTCCTATGTGCCTCTGCTACAAGCTTTCCCCTTTCTAAGCACACTGGGGAAGGAGACACTGCACCCGCTTTCTCAGGCCTACATATTTATTTACAGTTCATATGGGAAGTGGGTCTTCTCCCCTCTCCTGTGCAGTTTTCCTCCCACTGCCACTTTTACAAGCTTTTCTGCTCCTGATTACTGGGCGGTGCTGCTGCTCCTGCCGGCTACCAGGTTTGTTTACAGCTCATGTGGGAAGTGGGTCTTTCCCTCTCTCCTGTGGAGTTTTCCTCCCTCTGCCACTCTCACAAGCTTTCCTGCTCCTGGTTGCTGGGCACGTGCTCCCTCTCCCGCCATAGCCTCTCCCGCCCACCCAGCTTGTTTATTTACAGTTCTGGGAAGGATTCCCTTCCCCCAGTCTTCAGCGCTCAGTGCACCCACCCTCTTTCCTGCGTGTCTTTATTGTTCTTATTGCTTATTAGTCAGTTTCTCTTTTTTCCCTGGGTGGAGGTCAGTCTGTCCAGGGTGCTATGCTGCTCTGGTCCAGGCTTTTCTGTGGGAGTACCATGGTACCACAAAGCTCACCTTGTCAGCATCTTCCCAAGCCATCTGGTCGCAGGTGACTGGCAGCCCGGGGGCCCTCCTTGTTTCTCCATTTAACGTGAAGTGGAGATTCTCTGCACTGGCTGGACGTGTGGAGGGGTCAAAGTTTTGCCTCTTCTCAGTGGTTTTGTCTGCAACTGTGTCTCCAGTGTCTCTCCAAGATTTCACTATAGGAAGCTCGCTTTCTGCTTCCTCCCTCTAGCCCAACTCTATGTAATTTACTAAATTCATCTTTTAGCTCTTACAGAAATCTTATTTCTTTATTGCATACTTTTCAATTTCCCAATGTAATTTCCTATTATTAGCTCTAACATAATATCTATTCTCTTCCTATCAAAATTTATAATTAGGTAATGATTATATTATTGACTACCAACTATTTCATCTCACTGAAATGTAAGGTTCAAGAAATCAGAGATCATAGCTATTTGTATTCACTGATAGATCCCTAGAGACTAGAGAAATAGTGCAAAGCAAACCCTGTCCAGGAATGAAAGAATCATCTGTACTAGCCAAAACAAATTTATAGTTTAATTTTACCTGTTTTATACTTTGCATTTGATTCTGTGATTTGTTTCAAGTTTACCACACTCAATAATTTTAATTACAAAGTCAGAATAATTAGCTTGGATTTTGTTGAATGGTTGTCACATACAATAGGACAGAATATATCTGATTGTTTATTTTCTAAATTCCCCTTATCCATTGTATAAGAGAGATCTTTCTTCAGGTCCTTTCCCCTTTCCTATCTACTTTCCTTTTTTTATTCTATTATGTTAGAAAGTCTTTGTTATTTACTATAAAATAGTTGGAAATGCAGTAAAGCAAAACATATGAAGAAACTTGACCTAATCCAAATGTTGAAATTAAAATACAGGGAAATTAAAGCAACTGTTACAAATATACCTTTATGACCAAATAAATAAAAATATAATTTGTGCAATCAATGAACAGATAGAATATCTCAATAGAGAAGGAAACTAAATAAAAAGGACAAGTAAACAATCTAGAAATTAACTATTTGGGAAATGGGGGTAGATGTTATAAAGGACAATAATGGAGGGGTGAACTCAAATATGATATATAGTAATAACTTTTTAAAATGTCACATTTTACCCCTGAGTAGAAGCATAATACAAAATAAAATAAAAATCACTTGATAAAAAATTTGCTGTATTAAAATTCAAAAGATGGAAATGACACAAATGTAGCAAAGGAAAATGACATGCATAGGGAAACCACTATGAGACTGACTTATTAGAAATACTATAACCCAGGCTGAAAATCTTTATATTGCTGAAAATAATTAGTACATTTTTCAACCCAGTATTCCATATCCAGTGAAACTATATATAAAAAATAAAAGCAAAGGAAACCTTCTCATTTGTACCAAAAACCAGATTTCAATGGAGGTTTTTTAGACTGAAGTAAGAGCACATAGGACTTCACATCTTCATACAAGAATGAATACTTCCATAATTGGTGATTTAAAAAACCATTTTATCATAAACTTTAAAAATATACATAAATATGTAAAATTATTTTTATTATTAAAAATTAACACATAGTTAGCTAAATCAGGGTTAAGCACATTTTCTCTATACAGGGTAAGATATTCAATATTAGGATTTGCATGCTATTCCCACTACTAGTGTTTGTTGCAGATTCATTTACCTCTCTTTCTTCCATTTTTCTTCTTTCATTTTTCAAAAATACAGTTTTTAAAAATGTAAAACTATTCTCATTCTGAGGCCATATAAAAACATATCACAAGCTAGACACAGTATATTGTTGCTAATTTATCAGTCTTCAAAGTATTATCCAAAGGACATGTGTAAATAGACATGAGGGATTATTCTTATATTTAACATTAACTAATGTCAAATTTATTTCTAATTACAATGTGCAAAGTTAAAGATGAATCTTTTAATATGAGAAAATCCTAAAAATATAATGCAAAGAGTAGATAGTCAAATATTAATAGATGAAATATGTATTAAGACATTTAAAGTAGCTGAAGTCATATAAATTATAATCACTGAATAAAATGCAATGGGAGAGGGTCATGACGAGGGTAATACAATAAATCAACATTTGGGGGATTCAGCTAAAGCAGTGCATCTTGCTTCAACTTAAATGCATTACTTGGTAGTCATTCTTACCCTATTCAAACTGATACTGGAAAGACAATAATGTACCAATTGTTTTCTCTTAAAATATTGCTGTTGCTCTCTTATATTGATTGTGTTAGGAACATTTGAAAGCTCTAATAAGGACATACTGAAACGTTTTAATAAGTGACACAGCATATTTTAATGACTACTAGCACAACTCTACACTAAGCTCAACTTCTGGAATCTTACTTTGCTGCTTGTTTTACTTTGATGCATTTGTTTTATTTGTTTGGAATAACATCTCCTCATGTAACCCACAGAGAAAAATTGAAACTGATATTATGAGTTTGAGAGTCCAAATGTGGAAGAGACCTTTTAATTGATTTTTCTTCTTCTTTGGTGGTACTGGGGTTTAACCTCAGAGGCACTCTACACTTGAGCCATTCCTAGCCCTTTTATGTGTTAATCCTCTTTTTGAGATAAGTTTTCATGAACCTTTTGCCCAGGCTGACTTTGAACTGCCATCCTCATGATCTCTTCCTCCTGAGTTAATTCTTCTTAATGAAAGGAAAATTGGTTTTCATTTATTAGTAAGTAAAATTTATTAATACTTGTATATGAGGCATCATCAATTTAAAACACTATTTAGTTCAAGTTCATAGTGATATAAATATTTGAAAAAGGAAAACACTATTTTACCCAATTTGTTTTGAAAATAAGATCTTTATTTCATGTTCAATCAATTTTTATTTTAAGCAAGATGGAAGTCTAACTTACATAATTATATATGTCTTCAGCAAGATGAGAGGTGAGTTTATTGCCCTTTAGGTACTCAAACATCTGAAAAAATGCATACGTACATGATATTTGCATATGTGAGTTATACATGTAAATACCTGTGTGCATATCCATTCATATATGTATATATATAGATACATATATGTTTAGAATATTGTCACTACAGAAACAGAACATAAAATTCAATGTACATAATCATTATTTGATAGTCAACCCTGAAAAGTAAGCAACTTCCCTAATAAAAACTGAGTTGTCATTATTCTCTATTTATTACTGTCTACCCATGCTAACCATTTTCATGTTTTTGTTCACTCATATATTAGTTCCAAATACAAGAGGAAGATTGAAGCCTACACATGTCCTGAATCCTGAGGGGCAAAAAGAGAAGAAAAATAAAAATAAAAAATAAAAGGAAATGAAAGAAAAAGAGTGAAAGGGGACTAAAAAAGAATAATGGAGGGTGAATTTGATTAAAGTATATTATATGCATGCATGAAACTACCATGATGAAATCCCTTTGTACCATTGTCTGATTAAAAAAAGAAGAAAAGCAGGAAAAAAGAAAGCAGCAAACCTTAAGTTAAAACAGTTGAGGCACACTTTTTTCCTAAAATTTTCATTAAGGACAGAGTATGACTGGTCATCCTAGTAACCTTTGGTGATGTTCCTTTTCACTGGACCATGATGTGAGGACATTAAGACCCTGATTCTGAAATAGAGATAACTGTATAAGGGAGAATGCTCTGATTTCAGTTAACTATGTAAGGGAGAATGCTCTGATTTCTGGATTTAAGCAAAATCCAGTTGCTATTTTTTCTAATGTCTATGGGCAAGCTAGTATTCCCAATGCATGGCTGGAGAATTCTGACAAGTTGTTGTCCTTTGATGTTTTAAAGCTGGATCCTGTTATCAATCTCTTCTTCAATCTAGCTAGATAATCTTTTGACAAATAGGGATGTACATAATGGCAAAATGAACCATATCAAACATATTCTAATCAAGTCCTTACAATCCTGTCCCTTCAATATTAATATCACCCAAATAAGAATAAATATCTGTCCACAGTCTCTGACTTGACAGTAATCCTGCTACTCTTCTGAGGAAACAGATTTCTTACCCCCATCCCTTCAATTGTCATTGTCATTATTTTCATCATTTTCTATAATTATTTTAATGAATGTCATCACTAATGGTTGATGTCCCTACATTATACCTAATATATACTATATACCGAAGTTTCTTAAATATTTCAGTCTCAGGAGTCCTGTGATTTCTTAAAAATTATGAAATACCCCAAAGGGTTTTGTTTATGTTGATTGTATCTATCAATATATAAGAAGCTATGAAATTAAAACTACTTATTCAAAACTATGTATTTCCTTAACAATGTTAAACTTACTGTTATGATAAATATATTTTATGAATAAGAAGTATTTTCCATAATAAAATAGTGTGACAGCATTATTTTACATTTATATTTTTTCCTCTTTAATGCCAGGCTGGTCTGCTTTCACATGCAGCCTTTTGCAATATGCTATTTCATTTGAGATATTTGTAGCAGTCTGGCCTCCCTTAGATATGCAATTAGAAATGTAGAATTATTTTGTTGGATTTTTCAGGTAGTTGTGGGTATTTGTTCTCTGATAGCACATTTCTTTTTTTTTTTTCATTTTTCTTTTATTATTCATATGTGCATACAAGGCTTGGTTTATTTCTCCCCCCTGCCCACACCCCCTCCCTTACCACCCACTCCCCCCCTCCCTCTCTCCCCCCCCAATACCCAGCAGAAACTATTTTGCCCTTGTTTCTAATTTTGTTGTAGAGAGAGTATAAGCAATAATAGGAAGGAACAAGGGTTTTTGCTGGTTGAGATAAGGATAGCTATACAGGGCATTGACTCACATTGATTTCCTGTGAGTGGGTGTTACCTTCTAGGTTAATTCTTTTTGATCTAACCTTTTCTCTAGTACCTGTTCCCCTTTTCCTATTGGCCTCAGTTGCTTTAAGGTATCTGCTTTAGATTCTCTACGTTAAGGGCAACAAATGCTAGCTATTTTTTTAGGTGTCTTACCTATCCTCACCCCTTCCTTGTGTGCTCTCGCTTTTATCATGTGCTCATAGTCCAATCCCCTTGTTGTGTTTGCCCTTGAACTAATGTCCACATATGAGGGAGGACATACGATTTTTGGTGTTTTGGGCCAGGCTAACCTCACTCAGAATGATGTTTTCCAATTCCATCCATTTACCAGCGAATGATAACATTTCGTTCTTCTTCATGGCTGCATAAAATTCCATTGTGTATAGATACTACATTTTCTTAATCCATTCATCAGTGCTGGGGCATCTTGGCTGTTTCCATAACTTGGCTGTTGTGAATAGTGCCACAATAAACATGGATATGCAGGTGCCTCTGGAGTAACAGTCTTTTGGGTATATCCCCAAGAGTGGTATTGCTGGATCAAATGGTAGATCAATGTTTAGCTTTTTAAGTAGCCTCCAAAGTTTTTTCCAGAGTGGTTGTACCAGGCTACATTCCCACCAACAGTGTAAGAGGGTTCCTTTTTCCCCCGCATCCTCACCAACACCTGTTGTTGGTGGTGTTGCTGATGATGGCTATTCTAACAGGGGTGAGGTGGAATCTTAGCGTGGTTTTAATTTGCATTTCCTTTATTGCTAGAGATGGTGAGCATTTTTTCATGTGTTTTCTGGCCATTTGAATTTCTTCTTTTGAGAAAGTTCTGTTTAGTTCACGTGCCCATTACTTTATTGGTTCATTAGTTTTGGGAGAATTTAGTTTTTTAAGTTCCCTGTATATTCTGGGTATCAGTCCTTTGTCTGATGTGTAACTGGCAAATATTTTCTCCCATTCTGTGTGTGTTCTCTACAGTTTAGAGACCATTTCTTTTGATGAACAGAAGCTTTTTAGTTTTATGAGGTCCCATTTATCTATGCTATCTCTTAGTTGCTGTGCTGCTGGGGTTTCATTGAGAAAGTTCTTACCTATACCTACTAACTCCAGAGTATTTCCTACTCTTTCCTGTATCAACTTAAGAGTTTGTGGTCTGATATTAAGATCCTTGATCCATTTTGAGTTAATCTTGGTATAGGGTGATATACATGGATCTAGTTTCAGTTTTTTGCAGACTGCTAACCAATTTTTCCAGCAGTTTTTGTTGAAGAGGCTGCTATTTTTCCATCGTATATTTTTAGCTCCTTTGTCAAAGACAAGTTGGTTATAGTTGTGTGGCTTCATATCTGGGTCCTCTATTCTGTTCCACTCGTGTTCCTGTCTGTTTTTGTGCCAGTACCATGCTGTTTTTATTGTTATTGCTTTGTAATATAGTTTGAAGTCAGGTATTGTGATACCTCCTGCATTGTTCTTTTGACTGAGTATTGCCTTGGCTATTCGTGGCCTCTTGTGTTTCCATATAAATTTAACAGTGGATTTTTCAATCTCTTTGATGAATGTCATTGGAATTTTGATGGGAATTGCATTAAACATGTAGATTACTTTTGGGAGTATAGACATTTTTACTATGTTGATTCTACCAATCCATGAGCATGGGAGATCTCTCCACTTTCTATAGTCTTCCTCAATCTCTTTCTTCAGAAGTGTATAGTTTTCCTTGTAGAGGTCTTTCCCATCTTTTGTTAGGTTTACACCTAGGTATTTGATTTTTTTTGAGGCTATTGTAAATGGAATTGTTTTCATACATTCTTTTTCAGTTTGTTCATTATTAGTGTATAGAAATGCTAATGATTTTTCTATGTTGATTTTATATCCTGCTACCTTGCTATAGCTATTGATGATGTCTAGAAGCTTCTGAGTAGAGTTTTTTGGGTCTTTAAGGTATAGGATCATGTCGTCTGCAAATAGGGATATTTTGACAGTTTCTTTACCTATTTGTATTCCTTTTATTCCTTCTTCTTGCCGAATTGCTCTGGCTAGGAATTCCAGTACTATGTTGAATAGGAGTGGAGATAGTGGGCATCCTTGTCTGGTTCCTGATTTTAGAGGGAATGGTTTTAATTTTTCTCCGTTAAGTATAATGCTGGCTGTAGGTTTGTCATATATAGCTTTTATAATGTTGAGGAACTTTCCTTCTATTCCTAGTTTTCTTAGAGCTTTTATCATGAAATGATGTTGGATCTTATCAAAGGCTTTTTCTGCATCTATTGAGATGATCAAGTGGTTTTTGTCTTTGCTTCTGTTAATGTGGTTTATTACGTTTATTGATTTTCGTATGTTGAACCACCCCTGCATCCCTGGGATGAAGCCTACCTGGTCGTGGTGAATAATCTTTTTGATGTGTTGCTGAATTCGATTTGCCATTATTTTGTTGAGGATTTTTGCATCAATGTTCATTAAGGAGATTGGCCTATAGTTCTCCTTTTTGGAGGTGTCTTTGCCTGGTTTTGGGATAAGTGTAATAGTGGCTTCATAAAATGTGTTTGGCAGTTTTCCTTCCCTTTCTATTTCATGGAACAGTTTAAGGAGGGTTGGTATCAGTTCTTCTTTAAAGGTCTGATAGAATTGAGCAGAGAATCCATCAGGTCCTGGACTTTTCTTTTTGGGGAGACTCTTGATTGCTGCTTCAATTTCATTTTGTGTTATAGGTCTATTCAGGTGATTAATTTCCTCTTGGTTCAGTTTTGGGTGATCATATGTATCTAGAAATCTGTCCATTTCTTTTAGATTTTCAAATTTATTTGAATATAGGTTCTCAAAGTAGTCTCTGATGATTTCCTGGACTTCCATGGTGTTTGTTGTTATCTCCCCTTTTGCATAGCACATTTCAATAACTGGTAATATTTTAATGTGTTGTTATGTGCCTTAAAATGAGTTTAGCCTGTTAGAAGACTTGCAGAAAGTACAGAGAGTTCCTATTCACTCTTCCCCTTGTTTCTCCGATTGTTATAATTTTAAGTTAATATAGGCACAATACTATTAACTAAACTACAGATCTTGGATTTTTGGATAATTTCCTTTTTGTCATCCAGGATCTAAATTGACCATCATGTCTACTCTTGTCTGATCTGTAACACTTTTCTTCTTTCCATAACTTATACTGTATGCTTGGTAGTGTCACAAATATGAAAATAACTGAAATGACTGTGAACCTAAATAGATATTGCAATAGGTATAGCAATAACAAGGTGTTTTATTTTCTTTTTAAAATTTGGGTAGCTGGAGCAGTAGAAATAGAAGTTGCAGTAGTCTCAAGTCCCTGGGTAAATGTGCTAGTTTTTATATCTAGTATTTTCCTTCAAGCCAATGGTGCAGCTGGATTTTTGTATTTGATTCCTATCTATGTAGCTAATCATCTGTTTCAGTGATCCAACAGATAATTCCCTGCACTAACTAATTTTCATTTAATAAATTTATTTTCTGATAAAATCAGTTTGAAACTAT
The DNA here is from genome assembly GCF_047511655.1 of Castor canadensis. Taxonomy (NCBI): domain Eukaryota; kingdom Metazoa; phylum Chordata; class Mammalia; order Rodentia; family Castoridae; genus Castor; species Castor canadensis. Next base: position 59,529,204 of record NC_133398.1, read on the forward strand.
TTTTGTTTGCAATTATGAAACTTGAGGCTTATTCACCTGTCAACATCTCTCTGTAGATCTGCCTGGTGTTTCAATGGAAATAATGGTTATTAGTGGCTGCTGTGTGTTAGAATGAAGGAGAAAGTAGTTAGTAAATGTGATTAAGTTGTTGATTACAGAGAATGTTATTGCCAAAGAATTCAGCAACCTTCTACTAAACTCTCTATATGTAACATCTAAGTGAACCTTTGGGTTTCCATTGATAATCTGCTGCTTCTGAGATTACTAATGTTTTCTAAGCAGCAGCTTCCTTCCTCTGTTTCTTTCTTTTTCTCTTTTGCAGTACTAGGGCTTGAACTCAGGGCCTACACCTTCAGCATCTCCACTAGCCCTTTTTTTGTGATGGGTGTTTTCCAGATAGGGTCTCATGAACTATTTGACCAGGATGGATTGGGATTGTGGTCCAATAAAATCTCATATTTTATGCCAAGGCTATAAAGAAAATACAAGGATGAAGACAAAAGAAAACATTCATAATGCTTTTCATGGGTAATAGGTTAAGAGCCCAGATTTCTTTTGCATTTTGGCCCCTCTTTGTGGTCCCTATCTATCTCAAACAGAGAAAGAAAAACCTAGAAACAGACATTTAGAAAGTCCCGAAGAGGCAGGACAGTGAAACAGGGCATGTTGTAGCTGGATTATAATTTAAAGAACAGGGTATATTGGCAAGCTTTCCAGTATTACACTGATCTGAGGCAATTAACTTACGAAGGAAAAAATATTTGGCTCATGATTTTGGGGGTTAAAATCCAGGATCAGCTGCCTCCAATGTTTTGGGCCTCTAATGAGGCACCAAATCAAGACGGGAGCACATGGTAAAAAGAAACTGCTTACCTCATGAGCTAGTAAGAAAGGAAAATGAACAGGAAGAAGGGCTCCCACAATCCCCTTCCAAGGTGTGTTCTCAATGATCTAAGGACCTCCTGTTAAAGACCTAGCTCTTAAAGGCTCCATCACTTCTCAATAGTGGCACTTCTAGCCTGTAACACATGGACACTGCAGGGGCATTCCTCTGAACTATAGAAGAGGATTAGAAAATACCTCAGAGAGTTAAAGAAGCATGCAGTAAAATTTTATTATTACTAAGGAAAATACAAAGCAAATATATGGTTCTCCACATATTCTGGCATGAAAATTCTGAGGAAACACAGAATTTAATCTTTTCTTATAAATCAAAGTTTACTTAATTATTTGAAAAAAGTCTATGTGTCTCTAGAAACAAAACTCTCCACAAATATCTTGGTGAACTTGACCCTAACATTTTATTTAGAAATATATGTATGTCTTTTTTGGCTCAGGTTTCTCTGACTAAAAATCTCCAGCACTTTCTCTATCTGTCTTTCCTAATAATCCGTTGATTCTTATAAAAATTATTCTACCTGAGCTTTCATTTTATTTTTTTATTCAATTACTTTTCTCCTTTAATTTTCAAATAAAAAGTAAAAACTGTAGGCATGAAAATAGATGTTACAATCAAGAACCCATAAGGGGTTAAGCATTGGAAACTTTTACAACTACCTTTAGCTTGTTGCCACAGTGTCAATAAGGAATCTTCAGGGACTTCACAAATTAAATAAAAATTCAAGTCATCTAACATTAACATCAAAAGAAAATAGGTTTATGTCAATAGATTACGTGATGACTCAGAAAAAATATTCATCCTCGATATGTCCTAAGAACACCTGGTAGGTTATATATAAAGCAGTTGGAGACTAATGGCCCATTTTAAATTCTTATGCCTCTCTGAGAAAAGTATCAAGTTGTTGGTAGAGTTGAGATATGATTCCCAAATTGTAATTCAATATTTTACCATCATACCAGTCTTCCATTGATAAAATTGTGATCTCAAGCATGGACTAAAAGTTAATGCATTGAAATGATTTATACAAAATCTACTTTTTATTAAGTTGGTATATAGTGTATTCTGAAGACTTTCACAGTCTTTATACAGTAATGTTTCGATATCTTTTTTAGGAATTAATTTGCTTTGCCTCCATCTCTCCATAATACCCATTCCTAAATTATAAACAGAGGTGATAGTCCTACATCCAAGTGTTTCCCGCACCTTTTCTAAACTACAAAAATAGAAATTCCAAATCCTCAGGACACTTGTCAAACCCATAAAATGATCATAAAGCTTAATGCTTTAATTGAAAAGTTTGTTTTACACAGGAAGCACTAAAATTTCAAGGGAAAATAAAAGTAACATAATAATGGTCTCAGGTTCAAAATTCCTGTGAGTGAGCAGGACTCTGAGTTCATCAACTTTATGCATAATTATATATTCTATCTCCTGCTTTCTCCACATTTCTCACATCCAAAGTTTTGAATATTAGAAAGTTGAAGCCTAATTATGTCTTTGGTGTTTTACACTCTGCAACTACAATTTGAATTTGTTGGTGGCTGCAATACTCATGAAATTGTTTTCAGAGACGAAAGACATAGTGTTGATTATGGAAGTTTGAGGAGTGTTACTGTGCTGCCTTTAATATCAGCACACGAGCTACTGCTTGCTGAATGTTTTCAATGTGACAAATGTGTTATCATTAATATATAAAATTTACTATACTATGTAGTTCAGGCTGACCTTGAACTCATGATCTTCCTGCATGCCATATGTCTGGCTCTCACATACAGAATTTAATTCATGCATCAAAAGTAAAGGCAGGCATTTTTCCTCATTTTACACATAGAAATCTGAGTTCCTATGTGTGTGGCTAGAGTCAGAATATAAACCCAGTGTGAGTTTATAAAAGTCAGTGTCACCACAGACGAATCTCCATTTTTATTGTATAAAAATGCATCTGTGAAGCAGTCTGGTTGTGCTGTTTATTCATGGGAATGTTTTTATTATGTATTTAAATTATTTAATGTTTGTAGCTATTGAGGTAAGCTATTTACTCTTGAGTAAACTATAGTAGTTTTTAATCTTTTAAGCATTTTCCCATTGCAGCTAAGCTTTGAAATCTGTAGATATAATGTTGATTGTAATATTTCCTTATTATCCTTTGAACACTTGTAGCATATGCAGTGATATGCATTTTTATTCATGCTAGGGGCAACTTGAATCTTCTTTGTTCTTTCTGATTAAGTACGAGTAGATGCTTATTAATTAAGTTTCTCTATTAAAACATCTGTTTTTATGAATTTTCTACTTTATACATTGTTTCATTCTTTTATTATTGATGTTGTTTTTCTTCTTATATATGATTTCATTCTCACTTTTTCTCCACTTAGTTTCTTAAGATATGTACTGCAGACATGGATTTATTATGACCTTTCTTCTTTAAGTAGAGATGTTTAATGTTGTAAATATCCCCTAAATACTACATTAGTGATATTAGTGTGATTTAATATGTTGTTGGCAAGTCCAACTACTGGTTAAAAGAAACTTATGAGTTATCTTTTAGGAGCAGCCAATTTTCAAGGCTTCACCTAGCAGACCTTATGGGGAAAAAAAAAAATCTTCCCTTCTGATACCAGACTTGGTGCACAGCCGGTTGACTCAGAAGGGACTTGCAATCAAGGTCTCAGGCCAGCCATGATCTTTCATCTACTTCAGGGCATACCTAACCCAGGTGCCTTCACTTGTAGGTCTCCATCTGAGGCCTTGATTGAAGATTTTTTCTCATGCCTTCAAAAATCTGTTTACATACAGAGGATTAAAAATGTTTTTCCCCATTCTGATGCAGCACCTCATACTTTTCCACTCCCTGTTTTTCCCTGCATTCTTCCACCTCCTGTCCTAGAACTACTGGAAACTCTTATTAGGTGAGCCCTCAATAAAACAAGCTCTGTGTCTGATCCCATTCATCTAACCCTCCACTGGTGCACATTCCATGGGAAAAATGGAACAGTGAGAGTGAGTGCTTCCTCTAGTTTTAGACTTTCTATTGCTAGAACAGATGTGATTAGTCTTAATTCTATGCCTTACTGCTTTAATTAGCAACAATAACACCTGGCAGGTTACTTCTCTTTCTCCCAAATCAGCTGAGCTCTGACAGTTGTGTTTTTTTAAAATCATTTCCAAATACTTTCTAACTTCCCTTCTGATGAATTCTTTGACACATGATGTCTTCAGAAATGTGTTATTTGGTTTTCTAATATTTTGAAAGATAACTACCTATCTTTCGCTAATGGACTTCTAACTTAAACGCATAATGGATTGAGAAAATGTTATGTCAATTAAATTATTTTAAAACTAATGAAATTTCTTTTATAGCTCTAAATATCATCAATCTGGAAAAATGTTTCAAGTGCACCTGCTGAATGTGTATTCTGCTATTGTTGGGCAGAATCTTCTTTAAGTGTTAATTAAGTTCCATTTAAGGTACTTTTCAAGTCCTTGCTGATGATACCTCTACTTGTTCTATCAATTATTGAGAGAGGTTGCTGTTATCATAATTTTAAGCATAAAAATACATTTTTCTATTCATCCTTCTAGTTCTGTAAATTTTTACAGATTGCTTTTTCTTTTATTTATGCTATAAACCCTGAACTAATTTGTTATTTTTACCTAAACATTATTCTTATAAATGTATAAAGTAAAGGAAAAGGAAAATCATGTTGTTACTGTCTAATGTTTTTCACTGTTTTTGTTTTGGGCAGTGTAGAGGATTGAATCCAGGGCTTCACTCTTAACTATGTAACTGCTTTCCCACAGAGTTACATTCCTATCACACAATTCTTTTGTGTCTATTCACGCTTCCATCTGTTGTCATTTTAATCCTTCATAAAAACATCTTTTCACATTTATCCTAAAGTCTGGAAAATGAATTCTTTCAGAATTTCTACATGGAAAATGCATTTATTTCAGGTTTATTTCTGAAGTACATTTTGAGTGAGTATTCTAAGTTAACTATTATGTCCCAAGTACATTATTGTTTTACTTTCATTTTTTGCTTTACTCATTTATTTTTTTATTTTTAAATTTCTGTTGTACTGGAAGTACAATGTGACATTTACAAAAGTTCTTATGACATACCTCAGTTGAATTAATCCCCTCCATTATTCTCCTTTATCCCCTCTCTTCCATTCCTGGAATAGTTTCAAAAGGTCTCATTTTTCCATTTTCATAGAGAGTATATAATATTTCCAGCATATTCATTCTCCTCCAACTTTTCTTTATATCCTCCCCCTCCCACTGGTACCACCATCCCAGACAGGAACTATTTTATCTTCCTGTTATCCATTTTTGTAAAAAAAAAAAAATGACATTTTTCTTTGCTTAAGATAGCTACAGTGTTTTTTATTGTGACATTTCCATGTATGTATGAATTAAAACCTAAATTGGTTTATTCCCTCTTTTTTTCTCCTTTCTACTGTATTCTCCTTCTTTTGGTGACTTCAATAGTTATAAAAATTCTATTTTCATTCTTATATAGAGAGTACATCAACCATATTCACCTTCTTAACTTCCTTCTTTTACCCTCCCCCACTCATATGTGATGTTTGTTAGCATGACCTTTTTATAATATTGCTTGTATTTGTATTGGGTCTATATGTGCATTAAACATGTGTCTCTTTTGTCTCAACTTGCTTTTGTGTTTTCTGGAGAAGAGTGGGACAGGTAGAAATCTGCTGTAATCCTTATCTTTGTTTCTGTGTACATGATGAATTGCCTTTCTCATTGATTTTAAGATGTTTTTCTGGTTAGTCCAGGATATGAAAAACTTGATTTTTGTGTGTCTTTATGTTGTTTTTTTCATGTTTCTTGTTTTTAAGACTTGTTGATTTTTGAACCTTAAATTCATATTTTTTTAAATTTTGAATAATTTTGGTTTACTATTTTATCAGCATTTCTGCTTCTTATACCTTCCCCAATCTCAAAGTCTCTAATTATGTGTTATGTTTCTTAAACATTTTCTACATTTCACTTATGGCCTTTGTCTTTTATTTTAATTCTTGTATTTCCCCAGTGCCTCTTCCTTGGTAATTTGTATTACTGTAGCACAACGGTTACCATGTCTAAACTTCTTCCATTTCTTTTTTTATTTTTATTTTAATTTTCAGGATTTAGCTTTTTAAAACTAAAGTCAAGTTACAACAAAGCCACCTGCACACTCATGTTTATTGCAGCACTATTCACAATAGCCAGGCTATGTTTACAGCCAATATGCCCCAGTACTGATGGATGGGTTAAGAAAATGTGGTACTTTTATACTGCTTCCATTTCTAATCTGATGATAATCCCATGTAGCATGTTGTTCACTTTAGACATTGTAGCTTTATTTTTGGAAGATCATTTGGGTCTTCTTTTTGCATGTCCCATTATCTTCTTAATTGTTGGAAACATGGAATGCAGCTATAATAATTTCACTTAAGTATTTCCTTGCTAATTCTAACACCGTGGTAGCTCTGTGCTGGTTTAAACTGATTGATTTTTCTTCTCATTATTGCCAAGTCTCCTTGCTGTTTTGGAAGCCTAATTGCCTTCACCAAGATAACCAATATTGCATATTTTCCTTTGTTAGATGTTGGATAGTTGTAAATTCCTCTAAAAAACTCTTCAACTTTGTTCGAAAATACAGTTGTGTTTGAAAAAGACTGATCCTTTTGGGTCTGTCTTTTTTTTTTTTTTGCATGTATTAGGTGAGTCCAAAGCACTGCTCAGGCTAGTGATGACTAATTCCCAGTAATAAAGCAAGGACTTGTTGAGTCTCCACCTAACCCATTATGATTTTCTGCAGTCTGGATGTTAGGAACAAGCTCTATTCCTGACCCAATCTGAGTGTCACACTATTCTAACATATGAAGATGATTTTCCCTGGCCTTGGTTAGTTTCCTCATACTTATTCAATGATTTATCTAAACCATCTACTAAACCATGTTGATCTCTAGGATCCTCTTTATTTTCAGCTTTTTGTTTCACTACTGTAAGCTCTACCCAATTTGATCTCTAGATTCTGAACTCCATTTCCTCTTCTCAGACCATCTATTAGAGTCTACCTGAACTTCTCATCCCTGTGCTGAATTCAAGAAACATTCTCAAAACAAAAAGTGAGAAATAATAGTATTCCCTTATCTTGTTCAATGACACTCAGGAATCATTATTCATTATTATTACTTAATTTGATGTCCAATATATTCTATATTTTTAGTTGTTTCAAGTATAAGGTAAATCATGTTCTTGTTATTATATCTTATTAGAATGCAGAATTTTAATAGAGATGATTTTTAACATCTAAAATTTTACAAGGCTATCATGTGGGACTGCTTATTCAGTCAGAATTTTCACTACAAATTGAATGGAATTTTATCTATATTAAAAAATTTACCCAATAAAGTTTTGGCAAATTTGACTTCTAGGTTTTTAAAAAAAATCTGTTGAAATCAGCATAAGAAAGGGACTAATGTAGAAAGGAGAAAAATAGAAGAGATGAACCAATTCATGTTATAATGCTTATAAACATAGAAGTCACAAGGAAACCCCTTGCATAGCTATTATGAACAAAAAAAATGTCATGTATTCTTTTACAAAATTGGAGAACAAAAGGATGGAACAGGTCTAGGGAGTGGTATCAGTGGGATAGGGAGGATGTGTGGAAATGGTGAAGGATGGTGAATATGGTACAAATACTGTGCACATATGTATGTAAATGGAAAAATGGTATCTGCTGAAATTATTCCAGGAATTGGGGAAGGGCTAAAGGAGAATGATGGAGGGGGTGAATTCAAGTACTATATATTTGATATATTGTAAGAACTTTTGTAAATGCCACAATGTACCACCAGCACAACAATAAAAATAATCTAACAGAAAGGAAGGATGATTTAGAAATTATATTAAGATAAAAGTCCAATATAGACTGAATTAATGATGCTGTGAAATTCAGAGGACTTTTTACCCTGGATAAATAATGTTTAAATGTCACTGTTTGAATTGGAATGAAAGTATGAGCTAAAGAAAGAGTGTAAAGACTCCTGGTCTTATATTACTCAGTATTTATTATAAGAAATATTGTGCTTCATTGTAAGCTGTACAATATTTCAAGATAGTGTTTGATAGAACATTAGAGATTCAGTCATCTATTACTGGGCTTGCCTTAACGGTTACTGCATGAAAAAATAATTTTAAAAAACAATTATTAAAAGTTAAATTAGCAAAGTTTTGTAACAAGAGCATTGGTAGGTCAATTGGTGGGGTTAGTTGTAAATAAGATTCAGGTCCTAGATTACTAATTCATTGAGATCTGATCCTCTTCTGCTTTGATACACATACAAGTGTATACTTGTAGGACAGGTATAATGGATCAAACCTGCAATCCCAATTATTAGGGAGGTGAATATCAGACATTTGCAGTTTGAGGTCAGCCCATAAAAATACTAGACCTCATCTCAACAAATAAACCAAGCATGGTAGCATGCATTCCTAATTACAGCTACAGGAAAGGCATATGTAGGAGAACAGTGCTCTGAAGTCAGCACAGGCAAAAAGCATGACACCTTATTTGAAAGAAAACTGAAGCAAAAAGAGCCTCACATGGTAAAGTGCCTGCCTAGCAAAGTATAAGGCTCTGAGTTCAAATCTCAGTACTGCCAAAAAATAAATAAAAGTTTACACTTTCTTGAACACTTGTACTTTTATAAGAGCCTGCTACTAGTATGGAAGTAGTAGTATGTATTTTGTCTTGTCTAAAATATTTAATTTTCAGTGTGAGATCCTCCACCTGTGTCATTTTTTGTTATAAGAATTGTGGTGCAATCCATGTATGAAAATGGTGAAGTCTAAATTTGGTCAAACATAAATCATTGAATATCTGCTTGACAATAATTTCCTTAAAGAATTGCCTCACCTCAGGTGAATTCTGCATGAGTACATTTCGCACTTTGTTAAGTCACTGAATTATTTTATTTCATAGCAGTACATGCCAGATTCTAACATACAATTCTTTGTTTCAAATTGTGGACATGGATAAAGTGTTACAATTATAGAAATGCTTTGAATGTGAAAAAAAAGAAATGTGAAAGAAAGAAATTCAGATGTTAAATTAAATAAATAGACTAGGGCATAAAATTAGAAATGCTTGTTTGTTTCCATTTCTAAATAATTTAGAAAACAATTAACAAATACATACTATGACTAGAATCTTTAGTTCACACTTTCCTGGTATTTTATATTAACATATGTGATCCCATGACATTATTTATATTTTTAGTGAATGTGCCAGTACTGCCACATATCTATCACTGTTTTCTGGTAAGTGTTGGGCACACAATTCATATTTGTTAATTGGTAGAGTGAAGATGTTATCACTCTAGGAAAGCAATGTTAACGTTAATCATTTTTATCAATTTGGCTTGGATTTAGCTGTGGGTGACAGAAAACCTTACTTAGAGTGGTTTAAAATATAACATTTATTTTGTACACATAGTAAAAAATCTGTAATTAATCAATTTCAGCAGACTTAATGGTGCTTGGATTATCAATTTGTAAAGCTAATTGACCTTTCTATTTTTACCAGCAGAATGCTGCCACTATGAAAATTGGGACATGATTCAAGACAAGAAAATTGAAAATAAATTTATGTGAGATGACTTGAAGCATTTTTGAAAGTTCTTCGAGATTGTCTAGAATCCCTTACCATTGTGTGTCCACAAATTTTCCTGTACATTACCCAGAGGTGTTATCAAAAGACTACTCGTAGCTGTAGTAATATCGGAAATAAGAATATTTATATTACCTAAGCTCGCTTTTAGAGTCAGTTAATGGGAAAGTTGATTGGAATATGTTCTCTGGTCAGCCAAACAGCAGTTTTCTGTAGCTAATACTTAAATAATCATATGTTCCAGTCCCTTCCTTGGACACCATTTAATCTGCTGAGATCTATGTAACATGAAAAAGTATTACCCATGATTCACAAATGCATGTGCTCCTTTAAAGTATTTCTGTTGTTTGTAGAAATTAACAATAAGTGTATGAATGAAGAAACAATAACCTCCAAAGCTAAAATGCTCAATCACACTTCAGCACTAATTTGAACTTTAGCCATATTGGAACTGAGAAAACTCCGTTTGATGGACTTTTTCTTTTGTGCTCTTAGGGTGTGAACTCAGGACCTTCACCTTGAGCCACTCCAAGAGCCCATTTTTGTGAACTACTTGCCCAGCTTGGCTTCAAATTGTGATCCTCCTGATCTTTGCTTCTGTAGCAGCTAGGTATGAGCCACAGTTCCCAGTTTGATGGAATTTTTATATGCATATACCAACTATAACTCAGTGAAATATTGAAGTTAGTATTTTATCAATGCACTATGCCAATTCAAGTGGACTTACAATCAAAACAAAGTAAATATAAAAACACAACATTGTTTTTTAAAAACATTTTATTAGCATATATTGGATTTACAAAGGGAATACATTGTGATATTTACATATGTGCTTACAATAGATCTTAATTAGATTCACCCCTCCATATTCTTCTGTTCCTCCCCTTCTTAGAACAATTTCAACAGATTTCATGTTCAGTGTCCAAAGTATATTGATCTTATTTGCCATCCTTCACCCTATCTTTTTATACTGCTGCTCCCACTTATACCCATTCCGAAAAAAACCTGTTTTACCTTCCTGTCCTTCATCTTTATAAGTATATATCCATAGTTCAAGGAGGTTTTGCTGTGGTATTTCACATTCACATATATCGTACTTTAATCAGATTAACTGTATACATTACTTACTCATTCTCTATCAAACTGCTTCCCTACTATTCTACAGCTTTCAGTGCATTATTCACTGTCTATCATTCTCTTTGTTTTTCCTGCCTATGCCTAGTCCCCCAAGACAGACCCATTTTGTTCTATGCTGTTGTTCTTTGTTTGTTTATTTGTTTTGATGGACTGCAGTTTTTAACCCAGGGTAGTTCTACCCAGGTGGGTAGAACCCATCTGCAGGGGCTGTACCACTTGAGCCACAATTCCACTTCATTTTATTCTGGATATTTTGGGGTTTTTTTTAATTATTACTATTATTTTCTTTTTAATTTTTATCACATTATCATTGTACTGGGTATACATCATGACATTTACAAAAGTCCTTACAATATACCATAGTTAAATTCACACCCTCTATATTGTTCCTTTATACACCTTTTCTCCATTTTTAATACTCTTGTTATTTTAGAGATAAGATCTCTTGAACTATTTTCAGGAGCTGACCTGAAAACTGCTGTCCTCCTTATCTTAGTTCCCAAGTAGGTAGCTAGGATTACACGCATGAGACACTGGTGCCTGCCCAGACTCTCTTGTATACATATATATACACACACACACATATATATGCAAGACCAATGTGTGTTTATCTGTACATTTATCTATTAGGTCTACCTTCCATCTATGAGGGAAAACATGCAGCTCTTTTCCTTCTGAGCCTGGCTTACTTCATTTAACTTGACAATCTCCAGTTCCATCCATTTATCTGCAAACAACATAATTTCATTCTTCTTTGTGGCTGAATAGTACTCCATTGTGTACATACACATTTTCCTAATCCATTCAACAGTTTTAGAGTATCACCTGTTAAAGTTTGGATCTTGTGAATTGTATTGCAATAAACACGGATGTACAAGTAGCTCTATTATATCCTCCATTACATTGGATATTACATTGCTTTGGATATATGTACAGGAGTGGTGTCACTGGATCATATGGTAGGTCTACTTTTAATTTTTTGATGAATCTCCACACTGTTTTCAATAGTGGTTCCACTAATTTGCATTCCCACCAACAATGGATGCAAGTTCCTTTCCTCTTGCATTCTCACCAGTATTTGTTGTCCGCATTATTGATGATAGCATTCTAGCTGGGGTGAGTTGAAATTTCAGTGTCATTTTGATTTGTATTTCCTTTATGGCCAAGGAAGTTGAGCATTTCTTCATGTATTTATTATGCATTTGGACTTCTTCTTTTGAGGATTGTATGCATTTGGACTTCTTTTGAGGATTGTCTGTTCAGTTCATTTGTTCATTTATTTATTGGATCATTGATTGTGGTGTTAGGTTTTTGAGCTCCCGATATATTCTATTTATTACTCCCTTGTCAGATGTACAGCAGGCAATCATTTTCTCCCATTCTATAGACTGACTCTTCAGTCTAGTGATTATTATCTTTACTGTGAAGAAACTTTTTAAGTTCCTGCAGTTCCATTTGTCAATTCTTTCTCTTAATTGGTAAGCTTTTGGAATTCTATTCAGGAAGTTATTACTTATGCCTATGTGTGCCAGAGTATTCTGTATTCTTCCCTGTAGAAGTTTCAGAATTTCCGATCTTATATGAAGATCTTAGATCTACTTTGAATTGATAAGAGCACATGTTTAGAGACTGGAAGCTAGTGTCAACATTTTATGTGTAGATATCCAGTTTTTCCAGCACCATTTGTTGAAAAGGCTGTCTTTTCTTCAGTTCATACTTTGGCCTCCATCATCAAAAATCAGGTGGCTGTTGCTGCATGGATTTATGTCCAGGTCATCTATTCTGTTCCATTGGTTTCATGTCAGTATTGTGCTGAATGGAAGGAGAAATTTGAGTAATATTACAAAGTACCTGGAACTAACTTGGACTTTTGATGAGAGGTGGCCTCCCTACGAGGCAGATTTTACTTACACACCTGGGGGTCACAAAATCAGCTATGTGCAACTGCACTTTAGGAAAAAGAAACCCTAAGATTTCTATGTGTTGTGAGGTGTTACAGCTGCTGACAGAGTCAAAATCAAGACTGGTAAATTCTTAACTGCAGAAGATCTAGTGGAGTTCAATGTGTTTGCACCTGAGTGTTCTACAGAGACAGGTCCTGACTATGGAATATGAGACCCCTAATCCCATGGCCACCCTTATTTCAGCTTTCTAAGCTCTGCCTCCACCTTCACTGGAAGAAAAGTCAATGTGAGTTACACACCAAAGTTCATCCCACAATGTCCTGTTTGATTGTTATTACTAAATATATTATAATATACAAATGGGTTAACATATTATATTCAGGTCAACAAATTTGCATTTTAATAAGAGTTTATTAAAATGAGTATAAAATATAAAACTTCAGATACCACTGGCTAAAGCGAAGATAGATTTATTATAAACAGTCTTTTGTAAAACTTCAAATTAACATTAGTGGGCAGAAGCTGAAGCTGCCTATTCAGTGTCAGTTCTCTGAGACCTATTTCACTGGAGCATTAGAAGAGCAAACATGGAAAAAGGGTATAGGAGCTGAAAGATCACCCAATGAATGCTGTTATAAATATGCAATCTTTCTCTGATGCAAATTTTGTGATGCAAATTACAAATTGAGGAATGTATTAAGTAGTTTTTAAAATTAATGTTGAGTCTTGATTCTGATTTTTAGTAAGTGGTTTAAGTTCCTAAATGCTTTCTTGATAATAATCCTTTATGCTTTGGTTAGTCTATATTGTTTCAGAGGCAGGAAATGGAAAATAGTGAAGGACAAAAGAGAAAATGAGTCACTAAGAAAGCTGACACCTCATTAGATTTAAAAAATGCAGCCTGCTTTTCCATGAATATCATTAAAGCCCTGAGAAGACTAAAAGGTCCCTTCAAATTCCAGGCATTAGAAGCAAGCAGAATAGCTCAACAAGTTCAGAACTGAATCAAAATTAATTTAACAGACTCAAAGGCCACCCCATATTTTTTAAGAGAAATTGTTCCTTCATATATTTAAGTGTTTTGACCACCTTTGTGTCATAAAAATGTTCTGAATAAAACTGTTTGAACACATATAACTAATAGATGTAAAAGTATCCATTTTTTTTATCAGAAATGACGCCAACAAGCCTCTGTTTTTTACTTACTGTGTACAGAGAAGTATGTAGTATAGGAGGAAAAACATACATGTATATAAAAAAAAAAGGAAGGGGAGGCCAGAAAGGAGATAAGAATGAGTAATAGATGGGCTAAATTTGACCAAAGCACATTATATGTATGTACATATGGACATGAGTAAACCCCTTTATATAATTAATATTTGCTAATAAAATTAATAAGGAGAGTAGAAAAATAGTTTTCTGGTACAGAGAAATAAGTAAGTTTACTTATATGGCTTTATAAAATGCTGCCTTATTCTAATTTTAGAAATACAGAGAGGAATACTTTGTGGTTCTGTCCCTCAAAAAGGGACAACTTCTTAGAGGAAAGACAACTATTGATATACATCTTACAAAACTATAATAATAATTTAGTGATTGTGACATTAGACACAGGGAGAAAATGTCACTTAATTTAGAAATATACTCTCCATATGTCCCAACACTCCAGAGATATACATCTCATCCTTTTAATTAGATTAAATCCTTCCCATTGCATTTAAGAGGGAGATTCTCCGTGACACTAAGATCAGAGCCATCTTTCTTATTTTTCCTTGCTTATTCATGGGAAGAAACCACTTAAAGAAAATTGCATTATGAAAAAAATAATGTTCATAATTTTATTCTAATTTGCTGGTCATATTTGCCTGAAAGATCACACTTGTCCACTATTGTTAATTATAACCAGGCTCAATAGCCTGAGATTAGATTTCTCATGATTATATTACTTGGAAATCTTTCAAAGTCTGTGTGAAGAGATGGTTTTCACATTTACTTTAATGCTTTAATTTTACCATTGCCAAAGATTAGAAGCACTATCAATTCTATCAAAATGACAGAAGTTCTCCAAAGAAATACATACGTTGCTACAACTTTTTTCTTAGAGTACATAAAAGATTTTGGTGCATAAATAAGTCTCATATATTTAATTCTTTCATATCTGGCGTTATATTTTTATTAAAATCAATTAATCCAAATACTATTTTTTAAAAACTGTAAATATAAACCTAAACTAATGCTGGTTCACATATATTTTTGAACTTTGTTCTATCAGTTGGAATGACTATAAAAATAGTGACATGCTTACATCTTTAGGATCTAAAACATTTAACTAAAAAGAAATAATCTGTGGTAGCTACTAAAGGAAAATTATGTGATTATAGGAAATGGTAGGAGGAAAAATTGCTATTCACGGAGAAATTTCTATTATTCTTATGAATAAAGTATTTTTATATGATGATCTTTAAAATAAGGTAAATATATGATATATACATGTCTGAAATGACAATATGAAATGCCTTTGGATTATCAATACACACTTTAACAAAATGAAGGTCAGGAAAGCAACACAGGTCCTGTCTGGGGGTGAGTAACAGTGTGGGGAAGCCTAAGGAAGGAGTGAATGAGAATGAATATGGTGGATGTATTTGGAATTCATGCATGAAAACAGAATAATGAAATCTGTTAAATTCTTCTAAGAAAGGAAGGAGAGGTGAATCTAATTAAGAGATATTGTAAGTACATGTGTAATATTACAATCTGTTCCCTTGTACAACAATTATATGCAATAAAATTAAATGATAATTAGAAATATACAATCATGATTTAATTGAAAAAATTAAATATAATATGTTATATCTGAACCCAAGACAGACTTACTATGCTCCAAATTGCATTTATATTCAAGAATATGCTCCAAAGCAAGGACACATGCATACATATATATCTGTTTTCCTGATTTATACTTATACTTCTACTGCAAAATATTGAAAATTGTTTTGTATTTTTCTTGACTAGAATTTTTTTTCTTTTAATTTATTGGTTTATATTAATTTTATAACATATTTGACCATTACTTTATCAAATTTTCCTGTCATTATTATTTTTTTCCTTTGATTCCAGTTATAACTTAAAATACTTGATGCTGTTTCAAGGCTAAGACTTTTTAAATTAAAAAAAAATGTATGTATATTAGTTTGATAATTTCTTCTATTTCCTTATGTTTACTGAGAATTTCTGTTGAAGTATCCATATCCTATTATATTCACATTCAGTATATTTTAATTTATACACAATTTTTCTAATCTAGATGTTTCATTTAGACTTTTTATATTTTTTTCATGTGTCTCTTCATTTTGTCATATTTCCTTTCAAAACATCATCAATTTTATAATACCTGGCATAAAGTGTTTTTCTGTTGGTATTACCATTTCTGTTCTTTTTGGTTCTGTTTCTATTTTCAGATTTCTGACTAGGTTGAAGGTTATTTTTTCCCACTTCATTTGAGCCTACAATTTTTTTATTCATTGCTGAGCCTATGATCGTTTTGTTGGAGAGCATTTCAACTTAATAATCTTTTTAAACATACAATGCTGTTTTTCTCTTGTCAAGTTATATTTTGATCAATTTACAATTTCAAGAGTGTCTTTAGGCTCTTCTAATGTGCGAACTAAGTTCTTACTCTGGGTCCTAACATTTACCTAAAATGAAGTCATGGTCCTGTTAGGCAACTACAGAATATTTGAAGTATACAATGAAATCTTTTTACACTGGTGTTTTGGAAATTCATTGTCTCACAGTCATTTATGGGCTCTGACAATTATTCCTTTAATAGTTTTCAGGTAGTTACTCTTGCTTAGGCTCAGGGCAATTCTTCCATATATATCCACAGACTACGGTTCAATGATAGCACAGTGTCCATACAGATTTATGGAACTCTTAATCTGTGTATTAAAACTATATGCAAGTTGCTGTCATTTTAGTCTCCTAAAATTGTGATCCTTATGCCCTTATATCAGCAAAACTTTTGATTTCTGTGTTTTTCCTTCCTGTGTAATCTGAATGATTATAGTGCTCATCTCCTTAGTTTCTCTTCTCTTAGTGATTACAATCTTATGTTGCCTTTTGTTCAGTATCTAAAAACAGGGCTGTCTTCATATATTTTGATTAGTTTTGCAGTTGTTATGGCAAGTAGGACCATTCGCTACTGTTTCTGCTGCTATGGCAGTAGTAGTATGGAAGACTTTCCTGACTTACACTTCAATGTATTATATTTAATGTAGACACTTGTTCCCTCAGTTTTATTAAATAATAAGTGTTTTAAGTACTTGTGATTGTTTTTCTGTGTTTTTATTTGCCCTTATCTACCTACTATGACATGTGTGCACATGTTGCCCTGGAATTTTGTTGGTTATGTATAAGTGGAGAGCAGAAATTCAAGTTTAGCACATGTTTACGAAGATGAACAGAGATAAATAATAAATTATGCTTAAAATAAATCACCACAGAAAGCAGTAATACTGCAATTAAAGTAGGCAAGGTCTCTCATGAGAAATTCATCTTTAAACTCTTAGAAAGAAGCAGCATTAAGAAGAGGCAATTTCCATAATTTTTCTATTAGCACCTGGTGTGCCTGACAAAGGCTGAAGGAAGAAGTAGTGAGGAGGCTTTGAAGCAGAGGGTGAGTCTGGGCATGTCCACCTAATTATATCAACCCTTCCTCTCTTGAGTGATTTTTGCCTCACACTGTTATTCCCCTTTCATACTGTGGTCTGAGAACTCTTTTATTGACCTCTGTGCAAGGGAGTAGGTGATGATTTTGTACAGGAAATGAAAGCGAGAAAAAACTTAAACCTTACCCTGTCATCTATCACTGCACTACTGTCTCTTTCTGCCTACCTTGCATTCAATAGCAATTCCTTCACTTTCACCTGTAGCTTTCCACCATTCCCAACTTAAGCTCATGTCAGTGCTTACAGTCTGCTTGAGTGTTGCTCAGATTTTTAAGTTGTGCTTTCAGAATTTGCTGCTCATTCCTTTGATCCATGTTTCCTTCTTCATTCTACAATTACTACAATTGACTTTGGGAGTTATCATGTACTGTTAACACTTTGAACTAGAGTCTAAACTAATCTTGTAGTTCTTCAGGTCTTTTGACTTCAGAAGCAGATTTTCACATAATGTATTATGTTTAATGGCGACATTTGTTCCATTAGTAAGTGATGTTTCAGTAATGTGATTAAGTACTTCTGTAAGTGCTTATTAGGCAGGAACTATTGAAAAAAATATTTCATTTTTCTTTACTTGCTTTGATTAATTTCAAGCAACAGAAATTATTATTGGAGTGCAATTCAGATATCTTATAGGTAAGTTTTAGTGATGACTCCCATTCAGTATAGTTGTTTTCTGCCATTCAGTATAGTTGTATCTTTTATGGACCATAAAAGATAAAAAGAAAAACATGGTGTTTTGCTAGTTTGAGATATAGGTATACAGGAAGATTCCTTGTGTTGTTTCCATGCATATATGTATTACAACCCCAGTTGGTTCATCTCTACCAGACTTCTTCACTACTTCCTAGTCCCCTTCCCATAGTGGCCTTGGACAGTTTAAGATTATGGTATTTGTTCCTATACAGTGAGCATATAGAAAGTTAAAACCAATGAGTGTAGTAATTAGTAATTGGGTAAAGGAAGCAGAATATATTGTAATCCTGAACTGTGCAAAAAATTGATTTACACAAAATACTACTATATGGTGTAAATGTCAAAGAGTATTTTATTGTAAAGCATCTTTGGGAACATGTTAAAAGTTTGAATTGTGTCTGCATTTTGAAATGACAGGAAAAAACACATCACAAATAAGATAAGAAAAGGATAAATCAAGTGTATAGTTGCACAAATTTATTGGAGTTTTGGTCAAAAGACAAAACCATATTAAAAAACTAATCCAAGACAAATCTAAACATCTAAACTATGTTTTGTATATAACTGCTCTTATTTATTTGGTAAGAATATCTAATGTATTTTGATTCATTTACAATGGAACCTTGCTCTGGTGATGTTTTACAATATACATTCTTCATTTAAAAAAATAGAAAACTAGCATGATTGTTGCAAAGATGAAAAAATACAACAATGAATTTTAAAAATGTTAATCATCTCCATCCTATACCACACATTCTCCTTATCACAACTGTAACCTAACCAATATTAACAGCTTACTTTCTTGATGTATTCACAGCATACAGAAAATTATAAGCAAACTATAAGGAGGGAAGGTGCTTCTGTTTTTTTACATATATAGCTATATTATTATCAATTCTCTGTATATTAACTCAGTTTTATATAATAAGATAAACCTACACATATATAATTTTCTTTATGTGTGCACTCATCTATTTTAGTGCAAAGAAGACTACTTCATACATAAAAAGGAGGCTTTCCCCCTGCTTCCATCTACATCATTATCATATCCACAGTTCCATCCCCTTATTTTTTATTATTGTCATGCTGGTATAGGTACATTAGAGTATTTGCAAAAGTCCTTACAATGTATCAAATATATCATACTTGAACTCACTAGCTCTATTGCTCTTTCATTCATCCTCCCCCGATTCCTGGAACAGTTTCAACAGGTATCATTTTTTCATTTACTTTCATGTACCTACATTATTTCCTGCCCCTCTGTCCTCCCTCAGGGCCACCTTCCCTTCCACCTATTCTGCCCTCCTGTTCTCCGATTTTGTGAAAGAAGAACCATAAGAGATAAAAAGAAAAACATGGTGTTTTGCTAGTTTGAGATATATAAATATGCAGGGAGATTCCTTGTGTTGTATGCATATATGTATCACAACCCCAATTGGTTCATTTCTACCAGACTTCTTCACTACTTCCTACTCCCCTTCCTATAAAGGCCTTGGACAGTTAAGATTATGGTATTTGTTCCTATACAGTAAGCATATCAATCACATTCAAGTTTTTGGTTTCCTTCTCTTTCCCTATTCTTCCCATGCACAGTCTCCCCTTAGTGTGACCCGTGTCCAATAATATTGTTCTATTTGTTTTAGGTCTATAATCCACATTAGGGAGAACAAATAACTTTTGGCTTTCTGAGCCTGACTAAGTTCACTTAAGGTGATGTTTTCCTCTTCCATCCATTTACCTGTGAATGACAAAATTTCATTCTTCTTTGTTGTTGAATAAAATTCCATTGTATATAAATACCACATCTTCTTAATCCATTTGTTGGTAGTGGGGCATCTTGGCTGTTTCCATAGCTTGGGTATTGTGAACAGTGCTGCAGTGAACATGGGTACACAGTTGTCTTTGTAGTAACCTGAGTCACATTCTTTTTTTTTTTTTTTTTTTTTTCATTTTTCTTTTATTATTCATATGTGCATACAAGGCTTGGTTCATTTCTCCCCCCTGCCCACACCCCCTCCCTTACCACCCACTCCACCCCCTCCCGCCCCCCCCCCTCAATACCCAGCAGAAACTATTTTGTCCTTATATCTAATTTTGTTGTAGAGAGAGTATAAGCAATAATAGGAAGGAACAAGGGTTTTTGCTGGTTGAGATAAGGATAGCTATACAGGGCATTGACTCACATTGATTTCCTGTGCGTGGGTGTTACCTTCTAGGTTAATTCTTTTTGATCTAACCTTTTCTCTAGTTCCTGGTCCCCTTTTCCTATTGGCCTCAGTTGCTTTAAGGTATCTGCTTTAGTTTCTCTGCATTAAGGGCAACAAATGCTAGCTAATTTTTTAGGTGTCTTACCTATCCTCACCCCCTGAGTCACATTCTTTTGGGTATATCCCTAGGACTGATACTGCTGGATTATATAACAGATCAATTTTTTAGTTCTTTATGAAGTCTGCATATTGTTTTCCATAGTGATTGTACTAGCTTACATCCCTAGCAGCAGTATATGAGGGTTCCTTTTTCCCCTGCATCCTCACCAAGATTTGTTGTTGTTGATGTTCTTAATAGTATCTATTCTAACAGGAATGAGGTAGAATCTTAGTGTGTGGTTTTGATTTGCATTTCCTTTATGGCCAGGGATGGTCACCAACTTTTCATGTGTTTTTTAGCCATTTAGACTTCTTCCTTTGAAAAAGTTCCATTTAGTTTAGTTGTCCATTTCTTCATTGGGTCATTGATTTTTTTGTGGAGTTTAGTTTTTCAGGCTCCCTGTATATTCTGGTTATCAGTCCCTTGTCTGATGTATAGCAAAGATTTCTTCCCATTCTGCGAGTGGCCTCTTCAATTTACAACCCATCTCTTTTGTTGTGTAGAAACTATTTCATTTCATGTAGTCCCATTGGTCTATCATTTCTTGTAGTTGCTAAGATGCTTGAGTTCTACCGAGGAAGTCCTTGCCTATGCCTATTACTTCCAGTGTATTCCTTGCTTTTCCCTGTACTAGTTTCAAAGTTTCAGGTCTTATAGTAAGGTTGTTAATCCACTTTAAGTTGATACTAGTACAGGGTGACAGGCATTGATCCAGTTTCAGTATTCTGTATGCACACATCTTGTTTTCCCAGCAGCATTTGTTGAAGAGGCTGTGTTTTCTCAATCATATGTTTTGATGCCTTGTCAAAAATCAGGACAGCATAGCTGTTAGATTCATATCTGGGTCTTCTGTTCTGTTCCACTGGTCTTCATACCTGTTTTTGTGCCAGTACCATGCTATGACTCTAGTATAGTTTGAAGTTGGGTGTTGAGATATCTCGAGCATTACTCTTTTTGTTCAGTATTGCTTTGGTGATTCATGGTCTTTTCTGTTTCCAAATGAACTTTAGGGTAGATTTTTTCAATATCTGTGATGAATGTCATTGGGATTTTGATGGGCTTTGTGTTGAACATGTACATTGCATTTTGTAGGATAGCCATTTTTACTATGCTGATTCTGTCAATCCATGAGTATGACAGATCGTTCTACCTCTGAGTCTTCTTTCATCTCTTTCATCAAGGGTTTGTAGTTCTCCTTACAAAGGTCAATTACATTCTTTGTTAAGCTTACTCCTAGGTATTTGATTTTGTTGAGGCTATTGTAAATGGAATTGTTTTCCTGTATTCTTTCTCATTCTGCTTGTTTTTGGTATATAGAAAGGCTACTGATTTTTATAAGTTGATTTTGTATCCTACTAATTTGCTGAAGCTGTTTATGGTATCTAGGTGTTTTTGGGTGGAATTTTTCATGTCGCTCATGTATAAGATCATGTCACCTGCAAATAGGGATAGTTTGATTACTCCTTTACTTATTTATATTCTTTTATTTCTTCTTCTTGCCTTATTGCTCCTTCTAGGGATTCCAGGACTATGTTGAACAGGAATGGGGAGAGTGGACAACCTTGTCTTATTCCTGACTTTAGTGGAAATTGTTTCTATTTTTCCCTATTAAGTATGATATTGGCTATATGTTTGTCAAATATAGCCTTTGTAATGTTGAGGTACATTCCGTCTATTCCTAGTTTCCTTAGAGCTTTTATCATGAAATGGTGTTGAATCTTATTAAAGGCTTTTTCTGCATCTATTATGATCAAATGGTTTTTATCTTTGTTTCTATTATTGTTCTGGATCACATTTATTGATTTGTGTATGTTGAACCATCCCTGCATCCTTGGGATGAAGCAGACTTGGTCATGGTAAATGATCTTTCTGACATGTTGTTGGATTTGGTTTGTTGTTATTTTATAAAGGATTTTTGTATCAATGTTCATTCAGGAGATTGGCCTGTAGTTCTCCTTTTTGGTTGTGTCCTTGTCTGATTTTGGAATGAGTATATTGCTGGCTTCATAGAATGAGTTTATCAGTGTTCCTTCCCTTTCTATCATGTGGAAAATTTTAAGGAGTGTTAATATTAGTTCTTCTTTAAAGGTGTAGTAGAATTCAGTGGAGAATCTGTCAGTTCTTGGCCTTTCATTTTTTGGGAAACTGTTTATTACTGTTTCAGTTTCATTGCGTGTTATAGATCTGTTTAGGTGATTAAATTTCAGGAACTTTTTGATTTCCTCCATATTTCTTCTATGACCCACTGATTGTTGAGCAACATGTTGTTCAGCCTCCAATTGTTTGCATATTTTCTGCTGCTTCATTTATTGATGAGTTCTTGTGTTATTCATTGTGGTCAGATATTCTTCAGGGGATTATTTTGACTTTCTTATATTTGTTGAGATTTGCTTTGTCCCCATATAATAATGTTTATTTTAGAGAAAGTTGCATGGGCTGCTGAGAAGAATGTATATTGTGATGTTGCAGGATGGAATATTCTGTAGACATCTGTCAGTTCCATTAAATCTATGGTGTCATTCAGTTGTAGGATTTATTTATTGACTTTATTGTCTGGATTGTCTATTAGTGATAGAGGAGTATGAATGTCTCCTGCTACCACTGGGTTGTGGTGTACCTATGATTTTAAGTCCTTTAGTATATGTTAAGGTGACGTTGGGTGGACCAACATTGGGTATATATAAGTTGATGATTGTTATTTGATCTTGACATATTGTTCCTTTTATTAGTATGAAATGATCTTCTTTGTAGCTTCTGAGTAACTTAGGTTTGAAGTCTACTTTATCTGATATAGGCATCACTAGTACTGCCTGTTTTGGGGGGCCATTAGCTTGGTAAATCTGTTTTCACTCTTTTACCCTAAGACATTTTTTGTTTCTGTCAATAAGGTGTGTTTCTTGTAAACAACAGACTGCCAGTTCTTCCTTTTAAATCTAGTTTGCCAAACAGTGTCTTTTAATGGTAGAGTTGAGTGCATTAATATTCCATGTTAATATTGAGAGTTATGTGGTGATTCCTGCCATTTAGATGTTTTGTTATTTAAGGATTTGAGTGTGTGCAGCTAATTCAGTGGTATTTTTTGAGTACTTGTCTGTTCTCCTCATGAGGTTTAATGATTCCTGTCCTTTCATGGTGACATTTGTTTTCATCTTCTATGTGTAGGATTGCTCTCAGAATCATCTGATGTGGTGGTTTGGTGGTTATATACTGCTTTAGTTTCTGTTTCTCATGGAAGACTTTTATTGCTTCATCAATTTTGAATGATAGTTTTACTGGGTAGGGTATCTTAAGATTGAAATTGTTTTCTTTCAGTATTTGAAATACTTCATTCCTGGCCCTTTTTGCTTTTAAGATTTCTGTTGAGAAATCTGCTGTTCTTTTGATGGGTTTACCTTTATTTGTTATTTGTTTGTTCTCTTTTACAGCCTTCATTATTCTGAAAGAGAAATTTTATAATTGTTATTCAAATTATTCTCAATCTCAGTTGGATTTCCTCAATAACTAACAAAAGTGTACTTGATTTCAGCACACATACTTGTTAAAAGCAGTGCAAAATTCCTTGCTTAAATGAACCATCTGTAACTTTAGTCTTCAAAGATTGAACTTTTATTATGACTGGTATAGAGATCAGAAAGTTGCATTTTCAATTATAATTTTAGTTGATTTTTAACAAGGTCAAATTAAGAACACACTTTGTAAAAACTGACATGATTTTTAAAGTGTTTTAACTAGACATTTTAATGTTCAAAGCATTTTACCAATGCTCTTTTTTTAGAAGCCTTAATTGGCCTATTGTGATCAATTGGAATCATGGCAGTGCTTTTGTGTGGCAACTAGCTCCTGTCTTGCTCAATTTTTCTATAAACTCAAAGTCATTCTTTAAGTAGGCATATAAAAATACATATGCAATCTTTGTGATATTTTAATGATTCAATAATTCTCAAATTATGTAGTATAAAATTATATATTTTCTTTTTCAAATTTAATAATATATATTCAAATTGAGTTTTCTAACTCTATTTTTCCATGTTTTTAACATATTATGTAAGATGTTGCTCATATTTATTCTTGAAACATAATATATGAAAAATATTTTCTGCACATTGATGGAAATTTTATGTGAAATAAAAGATATTGGATCAATAGGTTTATACAAACTTATAATGATATTTATCTTTAAGTAGACAGATAGATAGACAGATGATTTATCTGTTTTCCAAAGTAAACAGAAATTTGAATTCAAGTATCTGCTATGGTAAGTCCTTTTTTATTTATGCAGATTTCACTAATAACATTTAAATTCCGGAGAAGACTTTTTAAATCCTTTTACTCTTAAAATTAAGTTCATCCTCAGACTTTCCCTAAGCAATGTCTAGTTAAAATCCATAAAGCTGACTTTACTAACAGAGTTAGTACTCAATTCAAGGCTTCTTAACCTCACATGTAGTGATTTATATACCCCAATACTAGTAAAATAGTTTATGAGGTAGAATAAACAGCAGATAGTTAGGGCATGGCCCCAGGTTATAAGCAACACCCACATAAGACTTGGGCTCCAGGTCAAAGCAACAGGTGTGGATGCTACATTATGTGAGACCAGCTTCTTCATCTAGGAGGACATGATGGACATGTCCTGAGCCTTCCAATAAATCTACATGCCCAGAACTTTTTAATAAATCCATGGGAACACCTGGCATGTGACTAAAAGCACAATAGGGCCAATAATGCAGGGACAGCATAGGTGCACACCTAATTGATCTGCACGACCACCTGGCTTGTTGTTGGCCAATAAGGCAGGATGGATAATTTAGAACTTTCCTCACTATAGTGATAAAACAAATACCAACCAGTGGTTCAATCCTGCCTGCCCCCCGCCCCACAACTCTGGGGGCTTAACTCTATCTTTTTCTATCTCAATAAATGATCCTGCTTCACTCACTCTTATTGTCCATGAAGTTCATTCTTTGGCTTCTTGAGACAAGAACCCAGAATGCAGACCCTCCCTCTGGCTAAACACCCAAGCCAGTGAGGTTGAGTGGAGGCTTTGGTCCTACACAAATATTCCATTTTATATTGGTGAGTTGGCTGTAAATCCAGAACTTCATAAGGAGAGTGAGTAAAATGGATCAAAGATCTGTTGCTCTCTTTTATTTTTGTAACCCTCTTTCCAAGTACAGTATAACCTATCAAAATTACTGAGTACCTGTCAACCAGTGAAATGCAGCATAGCACAGTTACAGGCTCTCTTAAATTCATGGGTGAAAAGGCTTGTTGGAGGAGTGGTCTCCCTAATCCTGATCTTTCTCTGATAGAAGGAATGTTGGTTTGACCCTGCCTTGGTTTCCTTTTGTGGATTCAAAATGCCCTAGAGACCAGGAAGAGACTGTTCACTGACTAGGAAAACTCTCCTAAATCTTCTCTTATTCTCTGGACTCCTGAGATCCTTCACTGTTTCTTTATTTTTTTGTTTGTTTTCTTTTTCTTCCTTTACAATGTCTAGATAATTTTATTTATTTATTAATTTATTTGATTCATTTATTCATATGTGCATACATAGTTTGGGCCATTTCTGTTTCTGACACCCAATTCTTGCTTTCACTTTTCTGGACTACCTTGGCCCTATGGTGCAGGGCATTCACACCCTGTGCATCACAGTTCCTGATGTCATGGCTTCAGTTTGATCCTAATCCCTAGAGGAAGGCCCAGAAAGTTCTCTCTCATCATTTTCTGCCATGGATATTACTTATGTCAACCCCAGCATGTTTGTCAGATCAGTCTTTGATATCTGTCCCCTGTTTGTTCTACCATATCTCCCTTAGAACTGTGAATGAAACTAGGAAACAACAATTGACTTTTGAAAGAATATTATGTGCAGTACCAGGCTGCTGCCCCTGGTATCCTCTTCTTTACTTAATGAGGGCCCAGTCTCCTGGATTCCAAATATTGACCTTGAACACTTTACTGAAGAGCCATCAGTAAACTTACAAACAAAACTTTTATAGAAATCAAATAATTGGTAACATTATCTGGGTAGATGGACTCTCTTGTCCCATATTATACTTCATAACAGTCAGGCAGCTACTGTCCTCTATCTTATGGGAGGCCCAATATTTCTGACAGAGGGTCAATAATAATGGAGGGCATGCTGTAGACAAACCAGACCTAACCATGGGAAAGAAAAAGGTCAGAAAGGGAGGCACAAGGTCATGGGCCACTCCATGAGAGTGACTATTCTGATAGGCAATAACTCCCTCTTGTGGTCTCTCTTGAGGGTGAAGGTAACAAATCTAAGGACACTTTGATGATGAGGGAACAAGGGGATAGAAGGCGATATCTTGCTTCCCACTTTTGTCTTTTCAGATAGGAAACCCCTTTCCACTGTCTACATGCTCTTACTATGTATTATAAACAATTGGAGTCAATTCAGACTTCAATCTTTAAAGAAGAAATACCTGTCCTTTTTTGTAAACAAGCTTGGTCTGAACATTAACTAGGGGATGAAGAAAGATGGCCCCCAGAGGGAAGTATTAATTATAAACTATCTTACAATTAGACCTATTCTGCATACAAGAAAGCAAATAGTCTGAGGTCTCCTGTGTGTAGGAATTTTGGCTTTGAGGCATAATCTTAAACTGACTTGAACAATCTTGCTCCAACGATTTAGGGACAGTCCTTAAATTTATTTAACCATATATTTAACCAAACAGTTATTCCAATTGGATAATCCATAAATTAAGGTCATAAAACATGTAGATGATATTCTCCTTTGTACCCCAAGTGAGGAAGTTTCACAAAAGGTCAGTTGGGCCCTACTTAACTTCTGGCAGACAATGGATAGAGATTCTCAAAATCCAAGGCCCAACGTTGTCAAACCACTGTAAAATACCTAGTTCTGATACTAGCAAAGGGGAACCAAATAATGGGAGAAGAAAGAATAAAGCTTTTCCTTTCTTAATTACCCAAGACCCAAAAGCAACTAAGGAACTTCCTTGGCATCAGAGGGTTTTGTAGGTTGTGGATACTTAGATGTGGAAAAATAGGTCATCCCTTGTATCACCTAAAGAACGAGGAGGCCCAACTGGCAGTCCCAACTCCTGGAATGGGAGCCCAAAACCCATCTCTTTCAGCCAACTCAAACAGGCCCATCTTCATGTCCCAGGTCTATCTCCCTGTAGGGAAGGTTTTTCATTTATATAAGACTAAAATAAAGGAATGACTTTAGGAGTCTTAACCTAAGTTCAAAGCCCCATCTAAGACTCTGTGTATTACTTAAGTAAAGAATTAAACATAGCAGCAATGTGGCTAGTCAACCACTGCTTGCATGCAGTGGCCGCAGTAGCATTTTTGATCTATGAAGCCCCCGAATTAACACTGTGCAAGGATTTGACAATACTTGCCCCACACAATGTAGCAGAGCTATTTTCTTTCAATGGGAGCCACAGATCTCAGTGAACCATCTCCTCAAATATCAGACACTACTACTAGAAGGATCATCAGTCCAGCTAAAAAGTTGCCTGTGCCTGAATCCTACCACCTTCCTCCTAGAGGAGGGATAGACATAGAACATGATTGTAAGCAGATGCACCCAGGAAAGACTTAAAGGAGACCCCATTAACTAACCTTGATTTGACCATCTTTACAGATGGAAGCTCTTAATTTGCAGGGCTGGATATGCAAGTTACCTTAAAAGCAACAATTGAAAGCTCATCACTCTCTGCTTCTTTGAGTGCCCAGTTGGCCAAACTGATATGCCTCATTGGGGCTAGAAATAGGGAGAGGGAAAAGAGTCAATATTTATATAGGTGCTAAATATGCCTTCCTATTCCTGCATGCTCATGCTGCCATCTGGAAGGAGAGACACTTCCTAACACTCAATGGATCTCCCATCAAATATCATAAAGATCAGCTTTTGTCCTTGGTCTATCTCCCTTCTAAAGTAGCAGTAATATGTTGCAGAGATCATCAAAAGGGAACCAATAAAATCTCAACAATTGGCCCTCAGGGAAAACAAATCCAAATGTAACCTTGAGAAAAGGAACTGGACACCATCTAGAGGATATGTACTCCTGCCCTCAAGATAGTTACAAATGGAGGAAGGCAAAATACTTTTGCCCACAGCGAGTCAATGGAAGATAATCAAAGTCCTTCATGAAACCTTAAACCTTTGGAAAAGACAAAATTTACTGAGTGATACAAAGATTATAAATGGGTAAGAACAACTTAAAGATGGTCCACAGTCTTTTACACTATGAATTTTGCCAGAAAAACAACCCTACTTAAAAGAAAGTCTCTCCTCCAGGCATTCAAAAAAAGGGCAAATACCCTGAAGATGATTGGCAAATAGACTTCTCTCACATGCCAAAGATCAAGGGAATAGAATATCTTCTGGTATAGGCAGACACATTTACTAACTGCGTGGAATCTTTCCCTTCTAGAAATGAGAGAGTTTCTGATGTGGTACAGATTTTAGTCTCTGAGATCATCCCTAAATTTGGACTTCCTGGGAGTCTACAGAGTGACAACGGTCCCTCTTAAAGGGTGCTGTTACTCAGGAAGTCTCTAAGGCACTGGGAATCCAATATCACCTACATTCTGCCTAGAAGCATCAGTACTCAGGACAAGTAAAAAAGGTTAATGAACTTCTTAAAAGACATCTTAGAAAACTTTGTCAGGAAACATACCTTTCCTGGCCAACTGTACTCCTATTGCCTTATTAAGGCTCAGGAATACTCCCCAGATGTTGAGCCTGAGTCCTTATGAGATAAGGATGCCCATTCTTTACCAATGAATTTTTACTAGACAAAGATTTCTCTGACCAAATATGAGAAATAATTTCATTAACAAAATTCCAAAAAATCTTACAGAAGGTACTAGAGGCGCACTGGAGAAAGTCAGAGCTCCCCATATTCCACCCTGGGGATGTGGAATTGGTCATGTCTCTCCTGTCTCTCACCTCTTCCCTTGTTCCCACCTGGGAAGGACCTTATACTGTTATTCTGTCCACCCCAACAGCTCTAAAAGTGACAGATTCACCACTTGCAAGTCAAACAGTGGCACCAAGGAGAAGAATCTAAGACACAAGACACAGAGAAGAAGAAGGATCCTGACTCCTATACCTGTGAAACTCTAGAAGATCTTAAATTTCTGTATAGGCAAACCAAGGCACCTCTCCATCTCAAAATAAGTAATGACTAACAAGTTTATACTGGTAATTGGTCTACCAATGACTCCTTCCATCAAATTATATCCTGTAACCCCTCCTGAATAGACAGTTACTGAAAAACTCATTCATTTGCCTCTCTTTTTTCCTCATTCTAGCTGTTTTTTGGGGGGCTATTCTTCATCTAAAAAGATTTTGTGCCTATGAACTCCCTCCATACATTTTTCCAGACAATATCTGTGGCACTAGCCTGTCAAAGTCAGACACCTATATCAGACCTTCCCCAGTTCTTGGAATTTATAATAGACCTTTGACTTCAGGGAGACCTAACAGACTTCATGCCACCCCAGATCTATTTATATATCTGGATCCTGGTGTTTACAGTATTTCTGCAACAGAAGAGATGAATATGTGTCTTCATTTATGTAGCACTCTCTCTTTCTCTCCTTCCCTCTGTGAGGTTCCAATTCAGGAACTTTCTCATCCCACATCTGTATTTTGGATCTGTGAAGGCTGCACAAAGATTATTACAACACACAAACTCATCATATGTTACTAATTGTTGGCTCTGCATAAACTCCTCCGCTCATGGTCCTGGAATTTCATGCCCTGGTACTCCCTATGAGTGAGTAAATTCCAAAGTAGAACTTTCCTTTATTTGTCATTGGGAACCCTTTGCTAATCATCTCTCTATTGAAGTTATATGCTACCTCACCCAGGCTAAACAAGACTTTTCTGCTTACTTATGGAGAACTCTCCCTACCTTAGGTCCTCTATTTGATAGAACTTACAAGTTAAACTCCAATCTGCATCAAGGCTATGTGTCCCTCTGTAAATCAGGTAAGGACCTTACCTAATAATCTTTGCAATGTGACTATAACTGTTAATAATAAGCATCAGAAATTCTTCATTCACACCCCTAAGTCCTCTAGTCAGGTCAGGTTCTCCTCTATTCCCGAGATCACTCTCCACTCACAGACTCACCGAACATCTCAGTTCTGTCTAGGTCACCCTTCAGGAGGCATGTTCAACTACTGGTCTTTCCCAAATGACAAGGACACATGAGAAGGTCCACCTCATGGGAATTTTCCCCCTTTCCCTGGATCCTCTGGGTAGCTTAAAGAACAACTATGCTTTTCTGAGAAAATGAACTGCTATCCCATTCACCTTTAAACTTCATGTTTAGCCCCTTTGACTGTTGCCATACTCAACTGAATACGATATCCTGGGAAGCTCTGCAGGATGTTGGTCTTTTCTTTGGCACAGAACTTACTTCTTTCCATATACAAAA
This sequence comes from Castor canadensis, assembly GCF_047511655.1. NCBI lineage: Eukaryota > Metazoa > Chordata > Mammalia > Rodentia > Castoridae > Castor > Castor canadensis. The sequence continues at coordinate 59,560,073 of NC_133398.1, forward strand.
GGACTGTCCTTTCTATGTGAACATGAAGCACCTACCTGTTGCAACTGGACAGAAACTTGCACTGCAATCTTTCATATGCATCCCTACAATTTCCATAGCTCCAGGAAAAATTCAGATGTCCCTCCCTATGTATGAACAATTGAAATCTTTTTAGAAGCAAAAGGGCCATTTAACTCATACCAATCCTAGTAGATGTAGGCCTCACTTCAGGAATAGGGGCAGAATTAGAGGGATTATCTTCTCTTCCCTAGTTCACAAATATCTATCACTTGAGGTGCAAGATATCTTAGATACCCTAGCCCAAACTCTCTTAGCTGTACAGAAATAAATTGACTTCTTAGCAGCCATACTTCTGCAAAACAGGAGTGTCTTGGATATGCTTACTACTGCCCAAGGCAGGGACTTGTGCTATGCTTAGGAAAGTCTGCTGTATTTGGATTAGTAAATCAGGACAAGTTCGAACTAACTTTCATAAAGTAACCCACCAGGCCTCTCAACTTAGAGAACAAACCACCCAAGAATGGCTTTCCTGGGAAAATACTGGTCATGGTTATCTTGGCTACACCTCTTTCTGGGCCCTTGTGTTGGCATACTTCTAATCCTTCTGTTAGGTCTATGTATCTTTAATCTATTAGCAAAGTTTATTTCTTCTTGTCTAGAATTTGTGAAACTTCAACTGATATTAGAAATGGAACCAGAGATGTGGACTCATTACACAGGACTCTCAATGAAACTCAAAAGATTCAAAGTTAATTTGCTTTTGTATATTGTGTTTCCTCTTTTTTCTCTGAAATTAAAATACATAACTGAATTTAGAAATCCTATTAACCTCAAAGAACACAAACATAATTGTATAGTATAATACTAAAAATGGACCTGAAAAGGAAAAAAAAAAAAAAACCTATTTGAGCTGGAGAATTATTCTCCAAACCCAACTGGCTGATAATAAGAATTTCTGAGAATTGTCATAGTTGTTGTACCAGGTAGCTGGGTCAGCTTTAAATAAATAACTTATAATCCATGCCTTGCTTCAGGAATAAAAATTCAATTCTTCATTTCATTTAGTGTGCAAGAAGTAAAATGATGCATTTGTAGTGTTAAAATAATACATGTCATGTTTCTTAGAGTTGAAGGAGTAATTTAGATCAGCTCTTTGATATATAAGCCACCACCATTCACCACAGTTTTATTATGGCAAGGATAATTTTAAAATTTACTACTATAAGAAGATGAAATAATAAATTTGAGCCACAAGACACAGGTTTAAGTTACAAATATAGTATATAACAATCATGTGTGAAACTCTTGTTTCTTTGGTTTTCTCATTGAAGATATGGTGACAATAATGCTAGCTATAAAACATCAATGTGTCATATTGTGAAATAAATACATGTACCAGGTAGAGTGTAAGGAAGTTTAAGTTTTAAAGTGTAATTTTTGTTTTTAAACTTAAAAAGTTATTTAATGGCATCATAATAGAGAATTTTTGGTAAATGTCACAAATAAGTAAAATGTACTTATATGGTATATGAGTGTATACACCTTCTTGAAATAGTTGTAACATATTTTTTATAATTTGTTAGCATACATGTGGATGGTTTTGTTTTAGTGTTTCATTTTCTTTCATTCCAGCCTAAAGGTACTTTTTTCATTTGAAAAATATAATGGTAAATTTTTGCCTTTCTTGCCTGAACAACTACTCATCTGAAAAAATTATTTTTTCAAACTCTATCTAATCCTGAATCACACAACAGTAGGTTCCAAGTCATAAATATACCATGTGGAGTAAGTCATTTTCTAGGTATTGCAGTTTCCTTTGAAAGTACTATTTTCATGACAACTTCAGAATCCAATCTACTGGAAAAAATAGCCAGTGCCAAGAAACAAGCAAGGCATTTGTATAAAACCATGCATTACTTTCCCACTAAATTTGAAGTAATATAACCTGCAATACCATCATTTTAAAGCAATATTTTCTGAACAACACTATGTATATATGAAAATATTTTGAGATTTTCCATTAGTTTTGTATGTGCAATATTTCTTATGCAGAGCAGCAATAATCTGTGATTAAACTTAATTTTGAATATATTTACATCATCATTAAACCATGGTGTAATGGCATTAAAGATAATTTTAAATAAAATGATAGAAAAAAATCCCATAAATCTTACATTTCCTAATCCAATGAAATGGTAGATGGTGGGCAATAATAAAATTTTGACTGAATCTCATGTAACAAGGCATGTTATCCTTAGAAATTGATTCTGAATTTTCTTTCTATTTGCATCAATTTATATTTTGTAAATATTTCCATTAATGTATTATATTAGGAAATTACCAGAAAAACAAGTGATGAGACTAACTGTGTAACTCATATAAATCAGAAACAATAAGTATCACAGTTACAAACTCAAAAACGCATTTAAACAAGTGATATTAGCAAAATCTCAGAATAAGAGGTTCTACCATCAAACCCTAACAGGCTCATCAATTAAAATAACTATCCATGTACAAGACTACTTTTGAGGGAGACCAAAGGTCCAAAAGAGATTTCCATATTAGTGTTGGATCCAAATATACAAGAAGAGATGCACTGAAGGTGTAAGAATAACAGTTTGTCTTCACTCATTTTGCTCTTCCTCCAAGGCAGCACAGGTCAGTGCAGAAAGAACCTGAGCTGGCAATTTTCACCACAGAGGAAAATAAGAGCACAGTGTGTGAGCACTCGGCAATCCCAGTCATCAAAGGCATAGCTCTACAGGCTCACTTCTTTTTTGCTCCACAGAGAATATTGACATGATTGATACAGCTGAATCATTAAGAGAAGCTGAAGACAGTGAAGACAGGCAGCTGACCTTCCTAAGTTTTTTGTCAGCTTCATTAGAAAGTCTGCCCCATGGGCCATATGGAATGCTTAACTGTAGATTCCATCCTTCCCACCTGTCCTAAAATACCACAAACTCTCTACACATGGAATCTTCCTTTCTTCCAGGCTGGTTCTACAAGTATGTCATCCAAGATTGTGGGTGATAGAATCTTGCATAGAATGCTGGCTCAGCTTTCTCAGAAATGGGAGAAGATAAACAAATTTGAGTATTCCAGAACACTACCCTAGGGAAAACAATCGGTAGTTTTCAGCATCTTGTCTGGCTTTGTGAGATCAAAGAACAACATTAAATCTTATTAATACACTCAAGAGGTTTTGAGTAAGCACATTCATAGGAACAACATGAGAGGTCCCCAGAAGCCTGAGCCAGGCTAATTGATAAAGATATTTCTCTCCCAAACCCAATCAGTAAACACTGAATAATGTGACTGCCTCTTCAAATGTGAAAATAATGACATGAAGAAACATGAACAAAAACAAGGAAATATATCACTAAAGGGCTATGGTAATAGTAACCAAAGCCGAGGAATTAAAAGCATTTCATTTCTCAAAAAACAATTCATAGTAATTGTTTTAATGGAACTCAATGAGTGACACAGAAACACAGATAAAAATCTCAATGAATTAAGAAAAGCATACAAAAATAAAATAAGAATTTCATTAAAATGATTGAAATATATGAAAATGTCATAAGAAAACTCCCTGTGTAGCTATCTTAAACAGACAAAATGTCATTTTTTTATCATTTGAAAAATGGGAGGAAGGTGGAACAGATTCTGCCTGGGGGAGGTTTGGTATTAGTGGGAGGGGGAGGCAGTGGGGAAAGAGCATGCAAGGATGAATGTTATGCAAATATTGTATGCACATGTATGTAAATGGAAAAAATGATACCTGTTGAAACTATTCCAGGAATGGGGATAGTGAGGGAATAAGGAGAATGGTGAAGGGGATAAATTCAATTGTGATATATTTGATATATTGTAAGAACCTTTGTAAATGCCACAATATACCCCCACCCAGCACAACAATAAAGAGAATGAAAGTAATAAAAATGAATGAAGCAGAAATTCTAGAACTGAAGATTATGATGGATGAAATGAAAAATGCAGCTTAGCAACTAAGAGAAAGGATGGACAAATGGTACTCATAAAATTAAAAACAAAGAAATGGTCTCTAAACTAAAGAGAACTCTGTGGGTACAGAGTGGTAGAAAATATTTGCCAGCTATACATCAGATAAAGGACTAATAATCAGAATATACAAGGAACTTAAAATCTAAACTCTCCCAAAACTAATGAACCAATAAAGAAATGGGCAGCTGAACTATACAGAAGTTTCTCAAAAGAAGAAATTCAAATGACCAAAAAACACATGAAAAAATGCTCACCATCTCTGGCCATAAAGGAAATGCAAATCAAAACCACACTAAGATTCCACCTCACCCCTGCTAGAATAGCCATCATCAAAAACACCAGCAACAACATGTGTTGGTGAGGATGTGGGGAAAAAGGAAGCCTAGTCCACTGCTAGCGGGAATGCAAGGTAGTGTAACCACTCTGGGAAAAAAACTGGAAGCTTCTTAAAAATCTAAACACAGATCTGCCATATGAGACAGAAATCCCACTCCTGGGGATATATCCAAAGAATGTGACACAGTTTAGTCCAGACACACCTGCACTCCCATGTTTATTACAGTGTTATTCACAATAGCCAAGTTATGGAAACTGTTGGCAATTATGGCGCCAATGGGTTTCGGTTCTTACTGCACCCTTAAGCTTCTGTTTCCCAGGGTTATGGTCCTGCCTCAAGTCTAGCTTGAATTCTCCTTCTGCCCCAACCTCCAATCAGCATGAACCAAAGATCCTAACCAATCAGATTATGCTGAGTCTCACTGAGGGGTATTTAAGACCCTCTCTCTCTCTCTCTCTCTCTCTCAGCTCTCTCCCTCTCTCAGCCAGCAATAAAGAATCTCTTGGTTAGATCACTCCTCTCTGTGTGGTCACTTTGGGGCCTACATTTGCCTACATTTGGTGCCATGACTCGATCAGGTCTCCCCACTAATCCTGGTGGGACCCTGATTCTGACTCACCCCAAGACCATCCTGAGGAAGTGACTGGCCAGGACTCATCCTCCCAATCTCCCTCACTTGCATCCAACACTGGACATTCTTTGATGAGTCCACATACTCTTCTTGGGCTCCCTTTACAGTCTCTCCCTTTGGTGTCTCTGGGGTTTAAACCTTCCCCCTTTTTGGCTATCTCTGGGACTTAGATGGTAGAGAAGGGTTTCCTTCCCTTCATTTGGCTTGGGTCTATTTTGTCGTGGGTCTCAGAGATCCCTCGTCGAAAAGCCTGGCACTGGGTGACCCACAGCCTCTGGGCCAGGGGCCTACAAGCCACTTGAACACAGTGATGACTGCTTCTAGTGTGTCTTGTACCGTTCTCAGGATATTCGAGCCACGTGGGGATGCCCTGCGATTCCATATATCCTTCCAACAGGCTCCCACCATGGGTGTCACCTCCTCTTTGCCATGTAACTCCCCACTGAGATGCCTCCTCAATAATTTAGACACCTTGGGTTTGACCCCAGATATACAACCAAAAAATTTGATCTACTTTTGCACTCAAATCTGGCCCACTTATCCTTTATATTACCAAAGTCACTGGCCCCTTTTTTGGTCTTTAGATCCCAACCTTTTATGGGACTTATAACTACTATGAGCGATTGGGACAATGGGGAGAGATTCCATATATCCAAGCTTTTCATACCTCCGTCTAAATCTGGCTCTCTGCACCACTTGCAAGCCAAAACATGTAATTCTTACCCTCAAACCCTCCCTCTGTACTTTTTGTTCCCCTGTGCAGATTCTATTAGCCTGTAAACTAGTTTCAAAATCAGCCAATTCCTCTCCCAAACCTCCTGCTTCTCCATGTAAGCAGACTTCTTGCACTGCTTACCATACCTATCTCCTCCTATCTTCCTGAAAAACTTTCTCTGTCATGAAGTTAAGCAAGCCACTCCTTGCCAATTCTGGCCTCAAGGTGGTTCCAGCTCTGGGAGAGCTCATGCTCCCTTCCTGTGGGCTGAGACCAAGCCCCGGATTTATTCGGGTATGCCTCATGCTACATTGGTGGAGTCCTGTTTGATTATGGCATCTGACAACTGCTTCTCTTCCCCCTCTCAACCTAATGTCCATTTTTCCTGAGACAGTGACCAGACAGTGGAGGTTTCACTTTGCTGAAAGCGTGTCAATACCAATCAATGGGAGCAACCTAGAGACACAGGTGATGGCTAATCCCTTAAGCGTGTGTCATGCCTCCAAGCTCTGCCTTCCCCTCCCTTACCTAAGATGTCAGTACACCTTTTCTGCCTTCTCCATGGTCACACCACATGTCCTTTGTCTGCCTGCCTTCCCCTCCTTGGGTTTACTGGAACCCTGCCTCCCATGAAAACCTTGTAGCATGGTACCTTATGACTTAAGTTATTCCAACTAGTTTGCCAGGCCTCTCAGTCTAAAGTAACTTTAAGTCAGCTGCTTTACAAAAGCGCTTACAAAAAACTGCAGCTGTAACTCCGCCCCAACAAGGGGAAGAGGGAAAGCAAACAGGTGCACTTGTGCACAGGATGCTGGCTTCAGGACACAGCAGAAACACCTGCCATAGCTAAGAAAATCCATAGAGAGGACTCAGTACATCCTGGGCCACCAGACACACATGGCAATGGCTGCAGCCCACCATCACTTCCCCTAGAATAATTGCACACAGAGTACACAGGAAGGGAGGAAGGGCAACAGGCAGCAGGATCAGGCCTAGGCAGTCAGGGTCATTTGTCCCAGGTGTGTGTGGAGGGAGTGGTGCCCTGCACAAGTCCTGCTCCTAGCCCAACCTCACACCTCGGAGCATCAGACCCAGCCCTTGTAAGCCAGTTGTTAGCTCAAGGTTATAGTTCCAGAAATAACAAAATAGCCATTACTGTGGTCTCTAAACTTCTTTAGAATTTTCTATACCTTTGGCATCAACATAAATTTTTCCCTCCAAGTATTAACACTAGTTGTCACATATGGTACTGTTATTGGCCTGAAATGCACTCTGAATACCCTTCTCTAACTTTACAAATGATTTCTTTATTAAAAAGGTAGCCTTTATTAAAGAGACTGCCTGCTGTTAGCTAAAAGACAGGATCCTAAGGTTTTCTTCTTTCTAGATGGGACCTGTACCTTCCAGTCTTCTGGCTGGTAGATGTTGGAAGCTTTGTACTGAGGCCTGGCCTCAGTATGCCTTGGGTGACCAAGAGAAGTGGCCTTCACAGGGTTCCTTAAATTACAATACCATACTCCAATTAGACCTTTTCTATAAAAGTAAAAAGTAAATTGAGGTCCCCTATACAAATGTCTACCTTCTAAGCCACCCCAATACTCAGAACCTCTTAATGAGTGCTTCCCTCTTTAACAGGCAATGGTATGAAGAGGGCAAGTCTTATGTCCCTTTCCAGTTATCAGACCTAAGGGAAATTTAAAAACATCTAAACAGCTGTACTGATGCCCAGACAAATACATTCAAGCCTTTATCTCTGTGATCCAAACCTTTCAACTGGCATGAAAGGATATTATGCTTCTACTAGACCAGACTCTTATCTCATTAGAAAAGCAATGGGTTCTGGCCCAGGCCACTCAGGTTGGAAATGATTATGTGCCTCAAGCAATAGAGTGCTGCTTTATAAGAATAAAGTCCTGAGTTCAAGCCCAGTACAGGAAAGTAAAAATAACAATAATAATAATAATATTTGGGGCTGAGGAAGGAGCTCAATGGGAGAATGTCTGCCCAGCATGTGCAAAACCCTGGGTTCAATTCCCCAGTATTACTAAAAAAATTAAAAAAATGGTAAAGAAGATAAGTGGCATTAGTATCATTTCAGCCATCTCATAGTGGAAAAACATAGCTTAACCTAGACCAGATCCCTCTTTCTTCAAGTGAGGAAACTGAGGCCCAGAACAGTTCAGAGACCTGCTCTCTGGAGTGTCAGGTGTCAATGTAAAATAACAACTTTACAGCAACTCTTACCTTTCTACAGCATCTTAAGGACAATATCAGAAAGCATAACACAGTAGACTCAGAGTCACAGGTGAGAGAGGTTCTCCTCAAAGATAAATTTCTAACAGTCAGTCCCAGATATTTATAAAAACTCAGACTGTGACTGAAGGGAAAAGTCATTGAACCAAGTAACACAGCTAGCCACATCTGTATTTATGGCTACGTCTGTATGTCCAGGACCTTACTAACAGGAGAGAAAAAGATAAGAGACACCATGGCCTCATTGCTGCTCTCAGAGAGGGCCCCACCCAACTGGGGCCTGTATCCTGAACTTGCTACCATGGCAGAAAGGAGGAGAACTTCTGCAGAGAATGCTTAAGGGGGGACAGCCCAGGAGACAGCCCCGCCCCCAACCGGGACCCTACCCTCTGCAAGGGTAACCACTGGAGGTCTAAGTGCCCCTGTCACCAGATGGAAGGCGAGATGCCACCTCCTATGGATTGATGGGTGATGAGTCCCAGCCTCCTGTCCATACTCCACTTCTTGGCATCAATGTTGAGGAGCCATAATGGCAGAAAAACAAAAGGTCATTTTCCTCCTAGACAGTGGAGCCCATTTCTCTGTATTACCTTTTCTCCTGGTCCCCAGTCCAATGACAAAATCTGGCCAGCCCTAGAGCACTAGTTTACCTGGCCTCTAGCCTGCTCTTGAGGAGACCTCCTCTTCTGTCACTCTTTCCTCATAATACCTAAAACTCCAGTGTCCCTGCTGGGACAGGATTTACTATCTCAATTAAAAGCTCAAATTCTCCTCCCCCCAGGCAGCCATTTCTGCTGCCCCCTCCTTCAGGAACAAAGAGACTCCACAGTGTGGACTGATGAGATGAGTGTAGGGTGAGCCAGGACGGCCCTCCCTATTCAAATAAGACTCAAAAATCCTTCACAGTTTCCACACCTAAAACAAAATCCCCTCAAGCCTGAGGGAGATGAGGCCTTATGCCTATTCCTTAAAACAATAAGGGCTACTAATCGTTGCTCCAGCCCCTATAAATTTAAAAAATTCTTATAAAAGTTAATTTAAAATACAAGTTACAAAGTAAACAACTGGAAAGGATATAGATAGGTAATAAATGTATTTTTTGAGAAGTTAAAGGAAAAAGGAATGGTTTTTTGGATGAGAAGGGATTTTGGAAAGAAGGGTTTGTCCTAAAGATTGTTTCAAATAGGAAGGATAAGGGCAAACCATCAAAGGGTTTAATATGTTGTATGAAGGTCTGAGTAAGTTTTTAAAGTGTATAATAAAAAAGCTTTGATGTGTGATAAAGTTAAAGTTGAATATAATCTAAGAGTTGCCTAAAATATTTTTAGGGTCATGTCAAACTAAAATCAAATCCTCTATGTCTATGAAATAACAAGGTTATCTTAATATTGTTCTGCTCTGAGTAACATCTACAAAAAAATGTTACAGAGAAAGATTTTATCAAAGAAATTATTTGTGTTTTCTGCTGATCTTGTCAAGCTTTAAGTATACTAAATCAGAGTTCATTTAAATATTTGCTTATGTGTCTTAAATGACCACCTTGTAACAGTGTTATGTTATACTTTATCTAAATATGGTACAAACATTTACAAAGTTAAAAGTGTCAATTTATATAAAATAATGAACTAAAGCTCTCTTTTATCCAAGAGTGTTACATTTAAATCCTGACAGCCCCTGCCTCCCACAGGTCACCTACCTAGGTGTGGCCTTAAAGGGACAGACTCACTCTGAGTCATAAATGCATCTACCCAATCCTCCATTTCCCAACCCCCATACCATAAGACAGCTTACAGCTTTCCTGGCAGTTATAGGATTTTGCAGAATTCAGATCCCTAGGTATGTAGTCCCTGAGCAGAAACCTTTTTATGCTCCTCCTAATATTCCTATTTGGGTCTCCATTGGGAATTTGATGGACCAGCACTCATCTGGTCATTCTCATGACACTTAGTACTGTCAGTCTCAATATATTATCCCAATGGCGGCACCTCTCAAGAAACAATTAGAAAAATGGAGAAGGGAATTGGAGGACTCTTGAAATTGTCTAGGGAACAACATTTCACAGTGGTTCTCCTGGCCAATGCCCATCCTAATGTCTATCTTTCTTCTTGCTGTCCTATTCTTAAGCTTCCTCCCTTATGTCATACTACATGTCTTCTATTGCTAATCAAAAATTTAACCATTTGTACCTCCAGGGATACCAACCTCTTCAAAATGCGATGATAGTTGGCTGATACCCACCACGCAGAGGTCGGAGGATTGGCTCAAGACTCTTTATGACCTATGGCTACAAGGGACCTTCATCAACTTCAGGGAAGAGGAAATTTTCATTTTCGGAGCCTGAGTGTATGCCATCATGAGACTCACCACCCCAACATTGTTTGCCAACTAACCCTCTCTTCCCCTACACCACCCCTTGGCAGCTCAAAGAAGCCAGAGCGAACACAACACCCCTCTTCCTTAATAAATAAAAAGGGAGGAATGTTGGCAATAATGGCTCCAATGGATTTTGGTTCTTACTGCACCCTTAAGCTTCTGTTTCCCAGGGTCACGGTTCTGCCTCAAGTCTAGCTTGAATTCTCCTTCTGCCCCAACCTCCAATCAGCATGAACCATAAGATCCTAACCAATCAGATCATGCCGAGTCTCACTGAGGGGTATTTAAGACCCTACACCCCCCCCCCGGCTCTCTCCCTCTCTCACCCAGAAATAAAGAATCTCTTGGCCAGATCACTCCTCTCTGCGTGGTCATTTTGGGGCCTACATTTGCCTACAGAAACAGCCAAGATGCCCCACTACAGACAAATGGATTAAGAAAATGTGGTACTTATATACAATGGAGTTTTACTGAGCCATGAGGAAGAATGAAATCTTATTATTCTCAAGTAAATGGATGGAACTGGAGAACATCATTCTGAGCAAGGTTATTTAGGCTCAGAAGACCAAAAATCACGTTCTCCCTTATATGTGAACCTTAGATCTAGGGCAAATACAGCAATGTGGTTGGACTTGGGTCACATGCTAAGGAGACAGCAAATACAAGAGGTATAAGGATAGGTAGGAAACCCAAAACATGAAAGTGTTTGATGTCCTCACTGCAGAGGAACTAATACAGAAACCTTAAAGAAATAGAGATCAATATGGGAAGGGGATCAGGAACTAGTGAAAAGGTCAGGTAAAGATGAATCAACTTGGGTTGTAACACATTTGTACATGGAAGCAATGCTAAGAGTCTCTGTATAGCCATCCTTATCTCAACTAGCAAAAATGCTTTGTCTTTCTTATTGTTGCTTATATCTTCTCTTCAACAAAATTAGAGATAAGGACAGAACAGGTTCTGCCTGGAAGTGAGGGGGCATGATGGGAAGAGGGATGGGGGAGGGGTCAGGGGGGAGAAATGGCCCAAACAATGTAGGTACATGTGAATAAATGAATAAAAAATTTAAAAAAGAAACTTATAATGAAACCACTTTGTAAAATTAATGCATGTTAATAAAATTTTAATAATAAAAAGATTTAAAAATAAAAAATGCATTAGTGTCAATAGCAACTTGGTCAAGAAAAACAAATATAATCTTTGGATATAATTTAAAGATATGCCAGTTACAAATGGTCATTCTTAGGAGATAAAAAAAGAAAAAAATGAAAAGGGTTGAGGAACACCCACAAACTTCATGGGGTTCATTAAGAGAGCTAACTTTTCTATCAAAGGAGATTTAGACAAAACAGAGAAAGAAATGATTAGAAAATTTATTAAAGAATGGCTGGAAAATTTCCAAATGTAGGAAGAATTGAACACTTAAATAGATTAAGCATAAAATCTCCCAAATTTATCCAGAGAAGACATCACTAAGACATAAAATCAGAAACAAAGAGATAATTTTGAACGTAGCCATAGAGAGAAAAATTAATCAATGATCCCACCAACATATTTCTCAGTAGAAACTTTACAAAAAAGAGCATAGTGAAAAAAAGTATAGTTATAGTGTCAAGAAAGAACATTCTACCCAGGATGTTTTTAAATGAAGGAGATTAACTTAGTTTATTAAATATAACTAATAAATTAAGTAAAGAAGCTTGATGGTTCCATTCCTCCAATCACCACAGGCACCCCACAGTTAAGTCTGCTTCACTGGATTCACAGAGGCTCCATAGTTCCATGTTCCACTCTGCTCTGTGATCTTGCCACCCCAGGCCCTGAAATGCCTGGGGAAGTCTGCTCCCCTACAGAAGCAGGCAAACACCTCATCTGCTTTGTTCCTCCATATTCCACTGCTGCCCATCCAGCAGCACTGCTCAACTCTTGCTACCATGCACAGGCAGTCTACATGTCCTGCTACTCTGCTAGCAACAACAGGCCTGCTTCTACACTGTGCACAGAGGTGCACACTCTTCACCACCTGATAGAGAGGTTTGCTTTCCTGTCACAGGACCCTGCTCTTCAACCACAGAGCTGGAGCGACAGCCCCTCTAGTGGGAGAGGGAAAGCTGTAATTTTCACCACTGGTACCATGTGTGGTACAAGGTGTGCAGAATTCTTCTCCCTGAGGAGAGCAGCTGGAACCCCACAAGCAAAAGCTGAGGTGCACTACCTTTTGAACAAAGACCTTCCCTAGGCTGAGTGAACTCAGGGCCCTAGGTGGTGAAGGACTCCATGGAAATGCTGGTACCCAAGACTCTTGTAGTGAGGACATCTGACAAAAGCCTGCCTCAAAATATAACTTCAGAGTGTAAGTACTGGGGAACATGACCAGGAGAACGCTGCAACAGGTAATGGCATGAGACTGTCAAATTGACAGTACAAACTCTAGAAACCCTGCATAGATCTCCAAATACCCTCTACTCCCAACTATCACACACCTCTCCATAGCCAAGTATCCAATTGGACTTCCATCTACTGGGCTGAAAGACTCAAATCAGAAGGAGGGAGAAAGATAAATTGCTCCCAAGAGCACCAGAAAATTCACAATTTTTAAAATGTGTTTGTTGCAGTTAGAACTGTGCGTAGTTGTTATGCTTATCCACCTATATATTCCTGTGTTGTATACTCCAACAGTAGCTTGGCATTCATGCCCCCCAATTTTCTATTATCTCCTGTCTTCTACCCTTCCCAACCTGACTGTGATCATAGGAGAACCCTGTAAACCACACTTAAGTCTTAAACTCTAAAGAACTTCTTCACCCTCTTTCTTTCAACCTTGCCAACTCATACTTTCCAATCAGCAACAAGCAGAATCTCTGTCCCTACCCACAAAAAATCCTCCTTCAATACCAATACAATTAGTGGTTTGGTTTAACTGTATCTCTAGATCAATTTTGCAATTTTTTTCTGTCCATATTTTTTTGTCAATTTGTTCCACTTACTTTATTGTTTCCCCTCCTTCTCACCTATTTGAGTATATACTGACTCTCTTCACAACAGCCTAGTCTCATTTATTCACATGTGCATACATTGTTTGGGTCATTTCTCCACCCTGCCCCCCTTCCCCACCTTTTCTCCCACTCTCTACCCCCACCCAGTTCCAGGCAGGTCCTGTTCTGCCCTTATCACTAATTTTGTTGAAGAAAAGACATAAGCATAACAAGGAAGACAAAGCATTTTTGCTAGTTGAGTTAAGGACAGCTATACAGAAATATTCTTAGCATTGTTTTTGTGTACACATGTGTTACAACCCGCGTTGATTCATCTCTAATTGATCTTTACACTGGTTACTGATCCCCTTCTCATGTTAACTTCTGTCTCTTTAAGGTTTCTGTGTTAGTTCCTCTGGAATGGGGACATCAAACGCTTTCATGTTTTGGGTTTTCTACCTATTCCTATAACTACCATATGTGCGCTCCCCTTGTCATGTGATCCAAGTCCAACCACCTTACTTCATTTGCCCTAGATCTAAAGTCTGCATATGAGGGAGAACATATGATTTTTGGTCTTCTGAGCCTGGCTGACCTCACTCAGAATGTTGTTCTTCAGTTCCATCCATTTACTTGCAAATGATAACATGTCATTCTTCTTCATGGCTGACTAAAATTCCATTGTGTACAAGTACCACATTGTCTTGATCCATTCATCAGTAGTGGGGCATCTTGGTTGTATCCATAACTTGGCTATTGTGAATAGTGCTGCAATAAACATGGATGTGCAGATGTCTCTGGAGTAACCTGCATTGCATTCCTTTGGGTATATCCCCAGGAGCGGGATTACTGGATCATATGGCAGATCTATGTTTAGATTTTTAAGAAGTTTCCAAATTTTTTTCCAGAGTGGTTGCACTAGCTTGTGTTCCCACCAGCACTGGGCTAGGCTTCCTTTTTCCCCACATCCTCTCCAATACATGTTGTTGGTGGTGTTTATGATGATGGCTATTCTAACAAGGGTGAGGTGGAATTTTAGTGAGGTTTTGATTTGCAATTCCTTTATGGCTAGAGATGGTGAGCATTTTTTCATGTATTTTTTAGCTTTGAATTTCTTCTTTTGAGAAAGTTCTATTTAGTTCAGCTGTCCATTTCTTAATTGGTTCATTGATTTTAGGAGAGTTTAGTTTCTTAAGTTCCCTGTATATTCTCATTATCAGTCCGTTGTCTGATGTATAGCTGGCAAATATTTTCTCCCACTCTGTAGGTGGTCTCTTCAGCTTAAAGACCATTTCTTTTATTGTGCAGAAGCTTTTTAATTTTATGAATTCCCATTTATTCAACCTTTCTTTTAGTTGCTGAGGAAGTTTTTGCCTACACGTTTTAGTTTCAGAGTGTTTCCTTCACCCTCCTATAGTAACTTCAGAGTTTCAGGCCTGATATTTAGGTCCTTAATCCATTTTGAGTTGATATAATACAGGGTGATAGCCATGGATCTAGTATCAGTTTCTTGCAGCTGGTTAATAACTTTTCCCAGCAACATTTGTTGAAGAGACTGTCTTTCTTCCATCATATATTTTTGGTACCTTTGTCAAAAATGAGATGGGTATAGTTGTGAGGATTCATATCCAGGTCCTCTATTCTGTTCCACTGGTCATCATGTCTGTTTTTGTGCCAGTACCATGCTGTTTTTATTGCTATTGCTTTGTAATATAGTTTCAAGTCAGGTATTGTGATACCTCCAGCATTGTTCTTTTTTGCTGAGTGTTGCCTTGATTATTCAGGGTCTCTTGTGTTTCCAAATGAACTTTAGGGTAGATTTTTCAATCTCTGTGATGAAAATCTTTGGAGTTTGGATGGGAATTGCATTAAACATGTAGATTGTTTTCAGTAGTATAGCCATTTTTACTATGTTGCTTCTACCTATCCATGAGCATGGGAGATCTTTCCATCTTCTGTAGTCTTTCTCGATTTCTTTCTTCAGGAATTTGCAATTCTCCTTGTAGAGGTCATTTACATCCTTTGCTAAATTTACTCCTAGGTATTTGATTTTTTTTGAGGCTATTGTGAATGGAATTGTTTCCATTTATTCCTTCTCAGTTTGATAGTTGTTGGTGTATAGAAAAGCTAATGATTTTAGTAAGTTGATTGTGTATCCTGACAGCTTACTGTAGCTGTTTATGGTATCTAAGAGTTTATGGTTAAGGTTTTTTGGGTCTTTAAGGTATAAGATCATATCTTCTGCAAAAAAGAATATTTTGACAGTTTCTTTACCTATTTATACTTTTTTTATTTCTTCTTCTTGCCTAATTGCTCCAGCTAGAAATTCTATTACTATGTTGAACAGGAGTGCAAAAAGTGGGGACCTTGTCTTGTTCTTGATTTTAGGGAAATGTTTTCAATTTTTCACTGTGAAGTATGATGTTAGCTGTAGGTTTGTCATATATAGCCTTTACAAGGTTGAGGTACATTCCTTCTCTTCCTAGTTTTCTTAGAGCTTTTATCATGAAGTGGTGTTGGATCTTGTCAAAGGCTTTTTTGCATCTATTGAGATGATCAAGTGGTTTTTGTCTTTGCTTCTATTGATGTGAGGTATTACATTTATAGATTTGCATATATTGAACCATCCCAGCATCCCTGGGATAAAGGTGACTTGGTCTTGGTGGATGATCGTTCTGATGTGTTGTTGGATTCGGTTTGTCATTATTTTATTAAGTATTTTTGTGTTGATATGCATTAAGGAAATTGGCCTGTAGTTCTCCTTTGTGGAGGTGTTTTTGTCTGGTTTTGGGATAAGAGTAATATTGGCTTCATAAAATGATTTAGGTAATGTTCCTTCCCATTTCCTGGAACAGTTTAAGGAGAGTTGGTATTAGTACTTCTTTAAATGTCTGATAGAATGCAATAGTAAATCCATTAGGTCCAGACTTCTCTTTTTTGGGAGGCTTTTGATTGCTTCTTTAATTTCATTTTGTATTATAGATATATTCAGGTGATTAATATTCTCTTGGTTCAGTTTTGGGTGATTGTAAGTTTCTAGATTTCTGTCCATTTCTTGAAGATTTTCAAATTTATTAGAATATAGGTTCTCACACTAGTCTCTGATGATTCTTGGATTTCCATGGTGTTTGTTGTTATCTCCCCTTTTGCATTTCTGATTTTACTAATTTGTGTTTTTTCTCTCCTCATTTTAGTCATGTTTGCCAGGGGTCTGTCAATCTTATTTATGTATTTTAGAGAACCAGCTTTTTGTTTCATTTATTCTTTGTATGTTTTTTTTGTTTATTTCTATTTCATTGATTTCAGACTTTATTTTAATTATTTATTTCCTTCTGCTTGTTTTGGGGTTTGTTTATTCTTGTTTTTCTAGGAATTTAGCTGTAGTATTAGGTCACTGACTTGAGATCTTTCTGTCCTTTTAATATATGCACTCATGGTTATAAACTTTTCTCTTAGGACTGGCTTGGCTGTGTCCCATAGGTTTTGGTAGGTTGTGTTTTCCTTTTCATTAACTTCCAGGAACCTTTTAATTTCCTCTTTTATTTCATCGATGACACATTCATCCTTGAGCAATGTGTTGTTCAGTTTCCAATTGTTTCCATGTTTTTCACTGCTTTTTTTATTGTTGATTTCTAGTTTTAATGCATTGTGATCAGATAGAATGCATGGGATTATTCATATTTTCTTATATTTCCTGAGGCTTGCTTTGTGCCCGGAGATATGATCAATTTTAGAAAAGATTCATGGGCTGCTGAGAAGAATGTATATTGTGTAGAACTTGGATGAAATATTGTGTAGACATCAGGTAGGTCCATTTGATCTATGGTGTGATTTAGCTCCAGGATTTCTTTATTGATTTTTTGTTTGCATAAACTATCTATTGCTGATAGGGGGTATTAGAGTCTCCCACTACCACTGTGTTGGAGTTTGTATATGTTTTTAGGTCCTTCAGAGTATGGTTGATGAAATTGGGTGTGTTGACGTTGGGTGCCTATAGGTTGATAATTGTTATTTCCTTTTGGTCTATTTCCCCTTTTATTAGTATGGAGTGTTCTCCTTCATTTCATTTGATAATGTACATTTGAAGTCTTCTTTGTCCAAGATAAATATTGTCATCCCTGCCTGTTTTCAGGAACAAAAAAATCTCTTCCAGCCTTTCACTCTTACCCAGTGCTTATTTCTGTTGATAAGGTGGGTCTCCTGTAGGCAACAGATTTTTGGATCTTCATTTTAATCCCAGTTTTCCAATCGGTGTCTTTGATGGGGGAAGTTAGTATTGATAAGTACATGGTGATCCCTCTCATTTAGTTGTCTTTGTTAGTAAAGGGTTTGATTTTGTGTAGCTGAAACAATATTACTCTTTACTTTCTTGCCTTTTCTTCTCCTGTGGTTTGGTATTATCTGCCCTTTTATGGTTTTGTTTTCTTTCATTTTCTGTGTGCAGAATTCCTTGGAGAATCTTTTGTAGTGTTGGTATGGTGGCAGATATTGTTTTAGTTTCTGCTTATCAGGGAAGACTTTTATTGTTCCATCTATTTTGAATGATAGTTTTGCTGGGTAGAGTATCCTAGGATTGAAGTTATTTTCATTCTTTGCTTGGAAGACCTCACTCCATGCTCTTCTTGCTTTTAATGTTTCTGTTGAGAACTGTAAAACAATGCTAAAAGAAATTGGAAGAAAAAAATAAATAGATATTTCATGCTTATGAATGAGTATTTTCAAAAAGTTCATATTACCCAAGGTATTCCATATATTCAAGGCAATTTCTATCAAAATTCCAAAGCCATATTTCACATGCAGAGAAAAGAGTAACAGAATTCACATGAAACTATAGATGACTCTGAATACCAAAAGCAATTTAGAGAAAGAACAAATATGGAACCTCACATTTTCTGCTTTGAAAATTGTTACAAAGATGTTGTGTTTTACTGCCATAAAAATAGATATGTAGCCCAATGGACAGAATTGAAGGTCTAGAAATAAAGCCATTAAAAATGGGTCAATTAACTATTGGAAAAACAACTGAGAATATGTAATATAGACAGTATCATTTCTTTAATAAATGGTGTTTGAAAAACTGTGTATCAACTTGCAGAAGAATGAAATTAGAGATTTACCTATGTCATATTAAAAATCACCATAAAATCGGTTAAAGTTTTAGATGTAAAGTCTAATATGATAAAACTCTTAAAGGAAATATAGGGGAAAATCTACACAATATTGGTTTAGGCAGTGATTTTCTCAGTATGAATCCCAAAACAAAAGCTATAAAGGAAAAAGTAAGCCAATGGGATTGCTTAAACCAGTGCTTAAGCAAAATTTTAAGCCAACTAAAATTTCTGTACAGGAAAGCAAACAATCAAAGAATATAAAAGCAACATATATTATTTGTATGTCATCTATTCTATGAGGATTTTATTTCCAAAATATTTAGGAACTCATGCAGTTCAATAGCAAGATTACAAACAATTTGACTTAGTGATTGGCAAAGGATGTAAAGACATTGTTCCAAAGAAATTCAACTTCTGGACATAAAAGGAAACAAAATAATTTTCTCTTAGATATCTGTACTCCAATTTTGATCACTGCATTATAGCCAAAATATGGTGCTGTCTCAGTCTCTGCAAATGGAAGAATATTTAAAGATACACATATGCACAATTACACACAGAACATATTATTTTTAAGCTTCACAAAAAGAAGAAGTTTTGTTGTTTCTGCCAACATATATGAAGCTGGAGGACATTGTGTTGTCCAGACACAGAAAGATAAATACTGCATAATTTCACTTATAGGTGGGTCTAAACACTGGAACTGACAGAAACAGGATTCAAAAGTGGTTACATGGGGTTGGAGGATGGGAGAACTGGAAAGATGTTGGTGAAAGGTTATAAACATTCAGTTATATGAGTCATAAGTTCTGGAGAAATAAAATTTCATATTGTGATTTTAACTAATGATAATGCATGGTATACTTAAAATTTGCTAGGTAAGTAAATGTTGATTATTCTCACCACATACATAAGAGCAAAGTAACTATAGGAAGTGATGGATATGCTAATGAGATTGAAAATGGTAACCAAAAGTTTTCTTGTACATCTTAATTATTGTATAATTATGTATTTTATGTTGTATAATTGAATAACTTTGCTAATTACACCTCAGCAAAGGTAGGAATAACCATTTTCAAAATGTAATATAGGAATTCCCTTTTTTCCACATTCTCACTAACAATTTTTACCCTGTAAATTTTTGATAGTAGACACACTAAAATGTGTTAGGTAATAACTCATTGTGGTTTTGATATGCATTTCCCTGAGGATGTTAGTAATCAGTGTTTCTTCTTTGGAAACTGATCTATTTCTATGTTCTGAATATTTGAGTCCCCTTAAATTTGTATATTGAAAGTCAATCACCATTGTGATGGTACTTAGGAGATGGGGTCATACAAGCTAATTATTAAGTTGTATGACCTGGAAGAATGCACTTTTAAGAGAACCCAGAAAGCTAGTTGACACCTCTTACCATTTGAGAAAGCAAGGAAATGTTGCCATTTTATGAACCAGGAAGTAATGCATACTAGAATCTGAATCTTCTGACAAATTTTTTTGATCATCCTAGTTTCTAAAATTGTGAGAATTTCCCTGTTTTATATATAACAAAAATATTACCTGATTCATGGTATTTCATCATAGGAACCCACAAAGGAAAAATAAAAACTTTTTTTCTTGCATTTTCATTTTAGGTTCTCCAAAAAGTTTTGATAATTGACTGTCTATAGTTTGATTTTTAATACATCCAAATTGCTGATAATTAAATTTATTATAAGATATTTAATATATTTAAACTTTTCCTTTCATAAATAGTATTATTGTGTTTAAGTTGAAATATTTTCTATGCTTTATGATTGGATGTGCATGTATACTATGAAATCCACATTTTCACAAAAATAATTTTTCCATATTGCAAATGCAGATTGAAGTATTTCATGTCCTGACCCCCCAAAGGTTTACAGCAACACAAAAGCTACAACAAGTCTGAATTTTGTGAACTGGAATCATCTTTACAGCTAAAAGAGAGGGTCGCTTTTTCTGTAATGCCTGAGGTCTACTTGCAAGTTTGACAATCTGACAGAATAGGATAGTCAGTGTGAGCACATGCAAAGCAGCTATTGTAAAGGATTTAGGCAAAAATGCTGCTTTTAAATGTATTTTTCAAATAAATTACTTCTGTTCATAGGCTGATACAGAGGAGAATAAAACCTGAGGACCGATAGGAAGGAATGACTTATGAAATCATGACATTTGGGGAGTGAGGAACTCCATTTAAGCGCTTTTCTGGCTTTCACGTGTCTTTAAAAAAAATTTCCAAGGCACTTTCATTTAACCAGTTGATTTTAGATTGCTCCTTGAGGCTGATTTTGTAAAACTTCTCTGATATTTTATGGTTCTGCAGTTTTATGAGCACCATAAATGCCACAAACCTTAGAAATGGCATAGCATTTCAACAGGAACATCTTTTCTTAGAGTCAGGGTGAAGGTGAGCTACTGACTTCTGAAATCTATAATAGTATCATTCCAGTTTACATTTCACCAGGCCACCTCACATGGCCATTAGTTTAGTGTAGCATTACCTGAGTACTTTAATGATAGATCTTCATTATTTAAATGTACTTTTTTCTTTTTCGTTTCCTGAGCAAATAATCTATTACCTGTATAGAATACAGCACTTTCAGGTGTCTGTCTACTAATATAAAAACTTAGCAATGCATCTGCAAGCACAGTGAAGTTACTGTTCAGAAGGCACAAAGGACACAAGCATTCAGGACTAACATTCCAGGAAAAGAGCATTTATTATTTTTATACTAGAATATCAAGCAGTTACAGAATACTTCTACAGTGTATTAATAGTATGGTATGTGAAAACAGTATCTGTGTGATAACCAAGAAACCATACTGGTGGAACAGAGCAGACACAAGTGCTTATCTCCTATGTGTTCTATATGGAAATCACTCTGAATGGGGCACCTAAAGAAATATAATTTTCATTTTAGTTCTTAAAAAATAGCTGGTATGCGGTTATTTTACAGGTTTTTGAAATTATTTTTCCATTGAATCTAGTCCCTCATTCCACAGTTTATGTGTTTTTTAGAGGAATTGTAGTAAAGCAAATGATATCCACAATAGATGTAATTTCATTCATTATAAAAGAACTCACTCCTGCTGAGATCTTAAGGACTCTTCAGCACATTTGCTTTCCCTGAGAGGGCAATAATTTATTATCCTAAACCTTAACATTGCCACACAGGACAAGGAGACGGTCTCCAGATATACCTGCAATATTTTTGCTAAGTTTAGCTTTTCAAAAATGATATGGAGTTCATAAATACGTTATTGCAGTTTGTATTGAGAAGCAGAAAGCTCACACAAAAGGCTGAAAAGGGAATCATTTCAACCTTAAGCAGGAAGCTATTATTATCTCTATCCAGGATTCCAATTAAAGAATATTCAAGAGAAAACAACACTAGTGGAGATAATAATGAACATTTCAGATTAGCTTTCAAGAGCTGCATGTTTAAAGAGTAAAAGTAATGAACCAAAGCTACATCCTATAAATTCTAGAAAGGTTATTTGCACCATTAGTCAATATAAGTAAAACAGAGCTCTGAGAACAGGATGCCCCTAAGCTGATAACACCAGATTATTTTGCCTTTAAATACACTGAACCAACTTGTACTTTTTCATTTTATGTTAGTGAAATAGAGGAATGAGAAGTAAAGCACAATGCAGAGGATGTTGTCTAGCTTTTACCCACTTTCTCATAAGCATTTCACCCAAGTGACATTTCTAACTAACTGTCAAACATTAGGTGCATCATTTTCAAGTTAAGTCACAACAAGAAATATTTCTGTGCAGGTAATAACAGTATCAGCAGCGATAATTACAAACAAGGACTATAGTAATGACGCTTGTATTTATTGAGAGGCACATGTATGTTAACATGTTGAAGAGTAGCCATATCATTTAATACTTTCAATAGTTCTTCAAGAAAATATTGTTAACCACATTTTACATATACAATCAAACATTCAATAACATGCCCACATTTATGGAATTGATAAAAAAAAACTAGTCAAGATGATATCTGAAACCAGGTTTAGTACAATTTCTTTTTAATTTAAGTCCATTTAGCTGGTTAAAAAAAGATAACATTTATATTTTAAAGCACAGCATTTATTTTCATAATTAGTTTGATAACTAGACAACTCTGTGAAGTAAGCAATGAGTATTGCTCCTATTTTATAAATGTTACAAGAGAGATTTTTATAAGGTTAAACTTGTTTTCAAACTAACAAAAGTGGTAATAGCTGAAATAGGATTTATATTCAGACTTTCCAGTTTTACATATCATATTTCAAATATTCTACCATAGGGCATAATGCAGAATAGTGACTCTCAACTTTTTGAAATGCATCCATTATTCTTGCAAAAAAGTGACTTTTTTCTGTTTGAAAAAACTAGATATATATTTTTCTAGAAATAGAACTTATATACTTGCTAATATTTTGACAATTGACTTAATACTTAGGATATAAAATCACAATAGTGTTGGAAATATAATTTATTGCTACCTTAAAGTACATTCACATATGTAGTAATACAGCTGCTTAAATTTGTTATCATTTATCATTTATTTTACTGCTGTACAGAATATGAGTAACAAAAAGGATACTGGGAATAATTCTTGTATGCATTATGCTAATACATACAATAACTGCACACATATCATATCTTAGTTACTATAATACAACTTAGTTATGTTTCTGAAATTATTCTTGTTTGATTTTGCTTGGTATTAATATCCCAATTTTCATAAGAGGAAAATGGTGGTAGAACCAATTTAAACTGATGCTGTTAATCATAATATTATGATGTTCATATATATATATAATATTATTTTGTCTGTATAAAATATTTCACAAGATAAACTTGGAAAAGTTGAGAGTGAGACTTTGAAGGAAAAATAAGTAGCTATTATTCAAGAATAAAAATTTTAGCCTTGATAGAGACAAGCAGAATACAGAGCACAGGATTATGTAGCATGAAAATCCACTCATTAATCTAGTAATTTACAATTCATCTTGTACTTCTATGCAAAGTATGATTGTTGGTGTCAGGCTCCCAAGTTGATTCTACTTGTCTCTTCATTTGATTTCAGCCAACAGTCAATCTTTTCTCATAGAATCATATTTTCCAGCCAGCTGCTAATGTAGTACTAATTTGCTTCATGTTGTTACATCATGTACCGTGATGAATTTATACTCTGTTTTGTAAAGAAAATATTATTTGATGGCCCGGAGAGATATTTGCCTAAGTTCAGTGTTCTTACCAACATACAAATGGAATAAATAGTACGTTATTGAATTAATGGAAATATGCTTTATAATTAGCATCACTGTTTATAAGAAATACCTG
Source organism: Castor canadensis (assembly GCF_047511655.1). Taxonomy (NCBI): domain Eukaryota; kingdom Metazoa; phylum Chordata; class Mammalia; order Rodentia; family Castoridae; genus Castor; species Castor canadensis. The sequence continues at coordinate 59,583,855 of NC_133398.1, forward strand.
AGCTATTAAAACTATCTAATTTATCATATACATGTTATGTAATGGAATGCAAATACAGTTTTCATATAATTTAAGTGCTCACGCAAGTAAACAAAAAATACTGAAATTTAGATAATGTTTTACTAAAAGACAAAAGATAAGTCTAAGTGGAACAGTATATTGTCTTTAATTTTATTACAATAATTATATTTCATAGTTGTATTTATAGTTTCTTTTACATTTTCAGGTAATTCAGTGAGGAGATGCTGTCCGGGTAGTAAAACACTTCAAAATTTGCAAGTTTTTCTGAAAAAAAAATATAGTCAACAACAGCTAGATATATTCTGAATTATAAAAAGAGAACTATACCCTATTAGTCATTAGCATATAGAATAAAGTTGCTGTAATTATTATAATTCATTACTTATACAAATAAAATAAAACAGAACTAAAAGACTAGGTAATAGAAACAAATCTTTTTCCAATAACAAAACTAATGCTTAAGATTAGTGGAGAAAAGTAAAAGGTTATTCAATAGACCTACTGGGAACTCTGGTGAAAATATGGAGGTAGTCTGCAAACCTCATACTTTATATTAACATTATTTTCAGGTAAATTAAATATATAAATGGAAAACAAATTTGAATTAAACATTCATGAACATTTAACTATTCATATTGTGCTGATGTTTTCATAAATAAAAAATGGAATATATAAACTAAAAATTCGTGAAATGAGTACTAAAATATACAAAATCTTATATGCCAAGATGTCAAAACAAAATGAAACATGTTTCAGAAAAAATATAATGACCTAATATCCCAATGAAACCCATATTCAGGCCACTCAGTATTCATGAGAAAAATGCTAACATTTACTACAGTCAATGATGTGGTGTGGGATCCTTAATATTTAAAATTTGTTAAACTATATTTTATTTATAGTTATAATTTAAAAGGTCAATGTTCAACAAGTAATTAGTAACACAAATTCAGGAGCTACTAAGTAAGAATTGTTTAGTGGTTTGTCATTGTTTTAGACATAAGTGAAGAATAATTCTAAGTGTATTAAAATAACTACATACTTATATAGAAGCATTTAAAGACTAAATCTCTACTTTTTGTAACAATGGGAATTATATACATCCTTAAAATTTCAAGTAATTTCCAGCTTGTAATGAAATTACATTGCCTTTTTGTTTAAAAACTGAAGCACAAGAATATAGTGTATTTTCATTTTTAAAAAATGAAAAAATTGGCCTTTAGAATAAGAAAGACTCTGTTTGAATTATGCTTTGCTTGCTTTTGATAGTGTTCCTTGGTCAATAATCTTGTGAAGTTCAATTTTCTTTCCTGAAATTTTCTATAGATATCTACCTTGCAAGGATTAGTGGAGAACTGAATGGGACTGCATATTCTAACAGTTAGTAAAGATGGCACAATACATTTTCAACTAACATTTACTCCCCCATAGCTTATTCATTCTCAGTATCATTCAGTACGTAAAAGGTGCCACATAATGTATCAATAACCTGAACATTTTAAATATACCACCGTAAAGTTAAACTGTATCTATTTGCTCAAGATTGGCAGGTTGGGCAGATCTGAGCTAAGATGGCTTTTCTCTGCAGGATGTGATGAGCAGGGCTTATTCAGGCCTTGGCAGGTTAACTGGCTAATGGCTAATATTTTATCACTGTCCCAAGCCTGACAGTCATGTAGCGCTGTTGGCTGGGGCACTTAAGTGTTCTCCAAACACCTCTCCACATGGCTAAACCAGGCTACTTCACAACCCAGCTGGTTCCAAGCAGGTCAGACCAGAATCTGCAAAGCTTCTTGCTTCCTTGATTTAGAAATATAATTTCCACCAAATTACAATGTTCAAGGTAATTCACAATGGCTGTTTATATATAAACAGTAGGAAAATTATTACTTAATACAAGAAATAGAAAGGTAAAACTATTTATTTACTAGGAATGTTAGTCATTGTAGATCATATGCATAATTATGTGTTCTAACAGACTGAGAATTATAACAGTACTCAAGGAGAATACAGGTTGGAAAAATTTGTGAAGCTCTGCCTTGAAGAAGAAAAAAAATGACTATTTAATGCAAGGAAGGAAATGGACAAGTTATTTTTCTATTCATGTCCTACCTTTCAGTAGATTTAATTCTATCATATTGACAAGTTTTTCTATTAGAGAATAAATTTCTAGCTCTGATATCACTTTCTTCATCTCAGAACCTCAAGAAGCTTAAGCAGATTTCTTAGAGAAGCATGGACTACTGCACTTAGGAAGGCAGAAGGACAAATCACTAGAATGAGGTAGGGTTGCCCCTCCCCAAACCTGGTACAGAATTGACAGGGCTTATACATTTCTAAGGAGCACAGCAGGGATGGACAAAGGTAAAGTAAAGAGTGTGTTAAACTTGCCACCATATTTTATAGTTATATTCAATGTCATGGAAAGCACAGAAGCAAATAGTACTGTTGTGTATGGTAAACTTAAATACAAATCAAGTCTGTTTTATTAAGTCTGGAAGAAATTGCTAATAGGCAAATATATGGAGTGAAATATCAAAGAAAGCTCTGGCAATATCATTTGGAGAAAACTTCTAGCATCCAGTTCAGCTCTCAAGGCAAGTAAGATCTAGACAAATACTTATGACAACACTATTATAAGCTATTATTTTAAAGTGACATTAAGCTTCTGTTTTCTATATCACATTTTCTCTGACACAGATTGCAAACCCTCACTATCCATATGGATTGGCTACAAGTTCTTACTTTGGAGAATTTTATTTTTGTGTGAATCATTAAATATCCTAAGAAAATAATCTAATTTTAATAATCAAACTAAAAAATTTCATTGTTCCATGTAGGAAAATCATATATATATGATCCATAATCATGAATATATAATTATGTATATGTAATATATATATATATACATGCATGTGTGCACAAACATGGGAAAAACACAATGGAAGTTATCAATCTCATTGACTCAATAATCTTTAGCATTTTTCAAGCTCATCATAGTCATTAGTGAAGACAGAAGCACACATTTGGTTACCTGGGAAAATTCAAAAAGTTTGAAGATAGTTGATGCTATACCATTAAAAAGTCTTGTTAATTTCTCAGGGATAAATCTTAGCAGGAAAAAAAAGGAAAATGGGGAATGTAATATGTCTTGATGCATAAGTAGATAGAGTAACATGCTCATTTAATTCAGATATAAAGATTTTGACCTGGACTTTTTAATCATGACATTAAAGTTCAGGTTCACTACACTATGTACTGCTCTATCTATGAACCAATATACATATAGTAATTACACAAAAGTGACAGTGCAATGTCTTTTTATCTGCAAAATGCCAGACTTTATAAAAACAACACTCATTTGCCAATACTTTAGCATTTCTCTTCCTTAATGTAAAATCAATATTTCAATGTAAACTAATTACACTAGGCATTAACTAACAAAAGCTTCTTGTCTTTTCAAGTGACTTGGGAAATAAAAAGGATGTTTGAGAACAAGTCAGCTAAGGGTAAATGCTAATTGGATGGGTGCAATTTATTAAAATTTTCCTATAGGTGATTTTTCTAATGTTACTGTTTTAATATTTTGCTGCTAAGCTTGCAGAGTATCCTCATGTTCAGTTACTATAACTGGTCAGTGGAGCATACTAGAGATTCACCTAGCTTTGAATATTTGACAAAATAAGGATCTACTTACTTCATTAAGACTGAGGAGGACAGAATGTCTACCATAGATAATGGAACTCCCTTGATTCAGGTGGTATAGGCCAAAAGCAAACAAAACCACTCTTGCTTTCCTCTAGACTTTTCTTTATGAAGACCTCCTCTCTGGCCTCTTTCCCTCATTACCATACATACTCCAGAACATTGATGGGTGTAGTAAGTAAGATTACTAAATATAAAAATCTTCCAAATAGCAGAATATCTACTAAAGTATGAACATAGGCTTAAATTTTTGTATCACAAATGTAAAATTCAAACAATATGGTATTTTCTGGTTTGTAAAAATATTATATATTTCTATGTAAGATGTAGGAAATGCTGTTATTAGCATACTCATGCTACTATAACAACTTACCACAAATTTAGTGGTCTAAAATACAGATTTCTTGCTTTACATTTCCTGTGGTCAGAAGTCCAAACTAAGTCTCAAAACAGTTGACCACAAGGCTGCATTTGTATCTGGGGACTCCAGAGAAGAATTCGTTGTTTTTTCTTTTGAACTTTTAGAAGTTGCTTATATATCTTAGTTTATAGCTAAGTCAGATGTTTTTCTGACTTCTCTTCCATAGTGAAATCTCTCTGTGATCACAGCCAGGAAAGGATCTCCACTTCTAAGGGATACGGGATACTCTAATTTGAATGAACTCACATGTCTAATATGATTATTGTCCTATCTCACTTTTTCTTAAATCTTAAACGCGTCTGCAGAATCTCTTTTGCTATGGAAATAACATGATCACCTATTACTGGGATTGGATGTGAACACTTCAGACACAGGTTGGGTTGGGGAGTATGGTCGATGTTCTTCTTACCACAGCTACATTTTTTTGAGGATTTTTAACTGCTCATAAATGAGGACAATTTAGGGTACAGTGTATGTACTTCACATAGGGTCACTCACTCCAAATTGAGCACATGGCAGGGGATTCAAGGGTGCTGAAAATATGTTTCTGAGAAACCCACTTCTCTTCCATCACTGCTCAGAGAGCAGATAAAGTTGTTCTCAAAATCTTAAGCTTCTGGACAAACATAAATCAGATATAAAATTCTATATGAATGTGACTCTGGAAAATATAGATGCTAAGCTTTTATCCTTATTAATAAAAATTGAGGATATAGATAAATGCTGGTTCTTAACCAGAAAGACTATTTCTAATTTGGATTAAATTTAAATCATTAATGTAGGATGTAAGTCAAACACCTTTATATTAAAGTTTTCTAGATATTATTTTAGTAATGTTTGCAATGGAAAATGTTTTAGGTCTAAAGTTGTTTTTGTAGCTCAAATGATTAAAATATCAATTTATATTTTTCCATGTATAGTATTTGCTGATTTGACTTAAATAATGTTTGTGAAAAGGCTTTATTTTGGGGAACTACATTTCTCAGAGAAATTATGACATAAACAATGCTATGAGTTTATCAAATTATTCTACTTCCCTAGGCATAGAGATAAACTGTACTTTTGAACCATTTTGCATGTCAGTGGATCATCTTTAATTCCTGAGACTGGAAGGCAGGCAAGATGGATTAGTTCTTGTTAGAATGGTATTTGGTAAGGGAAAGTGACTTCTCCATATTTTTCACTTTTCATGACATTATAGCCCTCGTTCCTCAGCTTAGGACAGTTTTTAAAGGGAGGAAGATTGCTTAACCTTGTTTAACTAGAAATGAAAGAATAATAAGAGCTTACATTGCTAAGCCATAAAGGTTTGAGGGATTTGCTTAATATTATAATATACTTTATTTTATCTTAACTGTTCTAGAAAAAGCCTGATTTATTAACATATTAATTGGTACAAGAAGATGTTAATTGAAACTAGCAAATATATTCTAACACAAATCATTTCTCAAGACTTCTGCTTTTTTTCTTTAGTTTCTATTTTGTATATCATTCTGTGCTAAGCACAGATGTTCCAGATTAGAAACTGGCCTCTATGCGAAATTATACATTTTGTAGGGACAAAGAAAAACTTCTCCATGACACTATGACTACCTCTCATACATATCATTAATTAAGACATTTCTTGTGGAAACTTCAAATGACTTCAGCAGAAATGGTTTACTATTTCTGTTCACATGAGTCTAAGAGTATCAAGTTCATATTACCCGTTTCATAGATCTACAGAAGGACATAGAGATTAAAATATGCTCTTTCTCTGATATGCATCTGACATTTGTGAAATAAAAGAAAATCCTCCATCCTGGGAGTAACATGACATTGATAAACTTGGCAGAGACTCGACTGCCGTTTTCCCAATTTGAAAGACTTTTCCTTTCTGACACAGAAAAATGAAGTAGTTATAAGTGAAAAACAAAAGAATATTTCTTCAAAGCAAAATTGTTTTATATTGAAAATAAGAATCATAAGAAATGGAAGGTCATCTAAAGCACTCAGAAAAAAGAGGATTTTCTTTTTTCTTTCTTTCCTTTTTTATATAAACAAATATGAGTGTCTCTAAAGGTATAATTAACTCAGATAGAAAAGGGAACACTGAACTAAAGTAGAAGTAGGTCAGCTCATTTGAGGTTCTTGGCTGTACTTGCTCTAGCAGCTGGCTGAATATTTCTCATTCTCTCTCTCTCTCTCTCTCTCTCTCTCTCTGTATATACAGCAGATATACAGGTTCTAGTGATTTATTGGTCTTTCTCTCCCTCATGCCTGTTATATAAAACTATAGTTTTTCTTCTTGCTTTGGAAAAACCTACATTGGGGACTTGAGTATAATTATGAAATGGTGTTAGTTATACCCAAGTGCATGAAAAACATTACTAATTACATTCAAATACAAAGGACTGGTGATTAATGAAAAAAAGTCTTAGTACTGTTGGACCTCATAGATATTTTATGTAAATTTTACTTTATATTCATGTCAAATTTTTAAACTTTTATATTCATGTCAAATATTTTAAAAATTAAATACACCTCCCACCACACTAAACAAACATTGAAAACATAATACAAATATTTGCATCACCCTCTTCTCTAATAATCCTGCTTAAATTTTGTAAGCAATCAAATTCTAAAAAAGTCAAAGTCACCCACCAGGCTTGATTCATGAGCCTCATTTGTTCCACTGCAAGGACATACAGATCAATTCCTCATATAGACCTCCCTGAGTGTCCCATTGCATGCAATATTGTCTGTTGGGGAAAGGGTGCTTAATTTTATTTTCCATTTGGCAAGCCAAATCCTATATCCAGAAAATATTTTAAAAGCTTTTTTTTATCTCTTTAAAGTCTTGCTTTATATGTTTTGAATGTCTTGCACAGTGCCTGTTTTCCTATTCTAAAATCACTCTTCATGAAACATCCCAACCCATGTCTATTGGACAGTTTACCTCTTTCACATGAGTTTTCTCACCTAGTTCACATGAAATAATTCTACAGTTGCCTTGCTACCTCAAACTCTGCAAGTGGGTTTCCATTCCTACCAGTCTATCAACAACATCAATGAAGTTATTTCAAAGACTAATGGAAAACACACACAATATATTACATAAACACAGCCATATGTGAGACTGCTACACCCATTGTTTACTTTTTCTCTTCATTTGGTCTCCATGAAATTATATTTTGGTCTATCCTTCTTTTCTTCATTCATATCCCTTATTCCCCAGCCAATTTAACCAAAGAAGGTGCAAATAATCATTTCTCACTTCTCGGTATTTTCTTATCCTTCCCAAAATATTTGTGAGAAACTGTAAGATAATGGTTACTGAATCTATATACTCACTATACATATATATACTTATTAATACTTAATCATTGCCTCATGTATATCAAAATCAGTGTGTTTCAAACTGAGGTAATATTTGAAGAGCACTGATAAGAAACCCTGCTTCATTGTAAACATATATACTAATTTTTTTAAAAAGAGGAAAAAAAACAAAAAAGAACTCCTCTAAAATTTGCATATTGAAGTGTTTAAAAATATGAACTGGGGCTGAAGGAAAGTTCAAACTTTATAGTCACATTTGAATTTTAAGTTTGCCACTAATGAGTATGATCTCATAATACCCCCTGCTATTGTGATTATTATGAGGATTAAATAAGATACTTTATTTATCATACTGGGCAACATGCAAAAAAAAGCAAATATATGTCAGTTTTGTTATTAACAATTTTTTTTTAAAAAACTCTATGTCCTATTTAATTTTCCCCCAGGACATTTTTTAAATCTATCTTGTTTTATCATTTTCACTAATATTGTTCCAGTCCAAGACCTTACAATTTCTTATTTGCATTAATGAGACTAACTTTCTAATAGATTTCAAACCTTTCCAATTAAGTTCTTACAAATCCCTCCCAGTGTTTGCCTTGCAATCTCCAATTTTTCTAGATACAGGCATTACCACCACAATTGTCAGAATAGTGGAAAGGTTTCAGAAAGGAATATTTGCTGCTCTGGTGAACTGAAGAAATAGGCCAATAAAAATATTCATAGATTTAATTACCACTTCATTTTATTAGGTTCTTCAAAAGTTATTCTGATATCTGATTTTATTGACACATATCAGTTTTAAATTTGAACTCTAGAAAGACTTAGTGGTTTCTGAGTATTCAACATATTCCAAAATTACTGTGGTATGTGTTACACATACATTTACCACTAATAAATTACTTGTCAGTGATCCCCTAAACCTTAACTCTATGTGCAAAGAAAACACAACTGAAAGAAAAAAAAACAAAAGAAAGAAAAAAACAGAATAGGCACTGTTTCAGCAATAACATCACAAAGGATCTGTTTGAAAAGGTAAGAAATTTCCCCAAACTATCTTAAAATTGTCAAGTGACTTTTGTTCAACAAAGGAGCCAATTCCCATGTAATGGAATTCCCTTATTTGGAGCCCTTCAACTGGATCCATATATGACACTTTTCTGACCCTTACTCTAGGGAATAAGATTATTTTGAAGGATATTTTAAGAAAACATGTTCTTATATGCATTTAAACCTCCAAAAACTTTCAGATTTAAAAGTAACATGAAGATTGGTTTTTCCACTAAAAATATTTAAAACATTCTCTAACTTAGTTGACAACTGAGTAGGCAAACAAGTTGCTGTAGAGACTATTACCCTCTGAGCCTGAAATATTTGCTATTTGACACATATCAGAAAAAATATTCTGACCCCTAGTGAAACCCTTATAATTCATAGATGGTCATATTGCTTTTAAAATGTCTTTGCAGACCACAATGTTTAGCAAATATAGACACTCAAACATTTTTTGTGGACGCCCATATATACACATATGCACATATGTGTATATTTCATGCACATATGTATTTATAGTATTTTTAAAAACTAGCTACATCCAACAATTTTTACATAATATTACAAATCTTCAGTGTTCTTTGCATAACACCACTGAGCTAAATTTGGCTTGAGAATTCTTATGTATTCTTAATTCCTATCTAGTGAGCTTTAATCTAATTTAGAATGCAATCAAAATTCAATCTTTTTAAAGAATATTATACATTTTTATCACTTAATGTTTTATATATGTACATATAGTACAAAAGGTTGAATTTTGTTATATTTTCATACATGTATATATGACACAATGATTATATTTATTTCCCCTCATACCTTTACTTATCTCTTCTTCCCACAACCACTTGTCCTGTTCCTTGTAAGAATATATGCTTATGTAACAAGTAGTTTATTCTCAGCCAATTATAACAATCAAGCATCAGCCAACTGAACAAATCATGTCTGTATAAGGCAAGTGCCAAGATATAGCTATGTATCATTTCTTTTTTCTGTCTATAATTACTTCCTGTCCACATTTGTGGGTGGAACTCTCTGAACCTCCCCTAGTTCTGTTTGATTCCTGATAAATAACTCCTTCTTTAGTCAAAGGAATGAAGAACATCGCAAACTATTACTATATGGATAAACATAAGTTTTTTCCCATATTAATTTTTAATTTTTTCTGCAAAAGATTTCAGAGAAAAAAGACAATTCATTATATGTTTATTATACATGTAGAAGTACAACATGGTTAAAATAGCAGGAAGATAAGAAACAGACTGTTATAGATTTTTTTTGGCAGCACTGGAGTTTGAACTCAGGGTATCATGCTTGCTAGGTAGCCACACTCTTACTGCTTAAGCCACTTCACCAGTCCTGTTGTAGAATTCTTATGAAAATAGTACTCTAATACATGAAAGGATTTGATAGTGATAAACTAAAGACATATGATATAAAGAATTCAGAAAAATAGTACAATAAAGAAGTTTTGATAAGCTAATCGGTCAAAACAGGAAGTAAAATAAAAATATAAAAGAAAATTTACATAAAAGAAGTCAGAAAAAAGTGAAAGGGAGACAGAAAGCAGATTGTACAGATTAAAAGCAGATAGTAAGAATACAGATTCAACCCAATTATTTTGATAATGACATTAAATATAAATGGTTGAAAGTTCCCATTTAAAGGGCAAAGACTTTGATAATGAATATAAATGCAAGACTAACTCTACAATTCTTAACAGAACTACACATTAAATATAAAGACACAAATTGCTATAAAATTTAAAGTATGGAAACATAAAGCATGGTCATATTCACATCAGACAAAGTAGATTTCACAGCAAATAATACTACCAATAATAAAAACATGTACACATAGTAATATAAAAGATGATTCATCAAGGGGACATATAAATATGAAATTAGTATTCATGTAATAACAGAGCCTTAAAATACACAAAACTGTACTGCTATTTCTACAAAGAGGAACAGACAAATACTACAAGTATATTTAAGAAATTTCTATAAATTCTTTCATTAGCAAAGAATAAATAGGAATAAATCTCAGTAAATATAGAAAACATGATTAAGAAAGATTGAGCAAGATGGTGATTATTGGCATCCTTAAACCTCAGTGGCAACTAATTATCCTGAAGAAGGAAGATCAGGGGACCCCAAAAAGCACCAGAATCTGTGGGACACAGCAAAGGCCATGATAAGGGGAAAGTTCATAGCTACAAGTGCTTTCATTAAAAAAATAGAGACCTCTTAAATAATCTACCAAAAAAACTATTATAATCCATAAACTGTTTAGGCAAAGTAACTTAATACAAAATTAACATACAGAAAATGGTAGCCTTCCTATATACTAACAATAAACAGACTAAGAAAGAAATCAGGGAAACAATTGGTTTTACAATATCCTCAAAAACAGTAAAGTACCTTGAAATAAATTTAATGAAAAAAACCGAAGACCTTTTTAATGAAAATTATAAACTACTAAAGACAGAAATCCAAGGAGGCATCAAAAGTTGAACAGACCTTCCAAGCATGTGGATTGGTAGAATACTCATTGTGAAAATGGCCATATTACCAAAAGCCTTCTACATGTTCAACACAATCCAATGATATTCTGCACAGAAAAAGAAAAATCAATCATGAAATACATATGGAAAGACACAAAAACTTGAATATCCAAAGCAACTCTGAGCAAAAATCCAGTACTGGATGCATAACAATACCGGATTTCAAACTATACTACAGAGCCACACCAATAAAAACAGCATAGTATTGATACAAAAAACAGACAGGAAGACCAATGGATCAGAACAGATCCAAACATAAACCCACACATCTATAGCCAACTGATCTTCGACAAAGGAGCCCAAAACACACAACAGAGAAAAGACAACATCTTCAACAAATGCTGCTGGGAAAACTAGATATCCACATGAAGAAGACTGAAACTAGATCCCCATCTTTTACCCTGTAGTAAAATCAACTCAAAGTGGGTCAAAAACCTTAATATAAGGCCTGAAACATTGAAACAACTCTAAGAAATACACTCAAACACATAGATATAGGGAACAACTTCCTAAACAGAACTGAAAAGGTTCAGCATCTAAGAGAAACAATTAACAAATGGGACAAAAGCATCAAACCAAAGAGCTTCTGCACAGCAAAGGAAATAGTTACTAGACTCAAGAGACAGCCCCACAGAATTGTAGAAAATCTTTGCCAGCTACTCATCCAATAAATGACTAACATCTAGAATCTAGAGGGGACTCAAAAAAAAAGTCTCCAAAGAATCAAGACCCCAATGAAGAAATGAGCACTTGAATTATACAGGAAATTCTCAAGGGAAGAGGTACAAATAGCCAGTAATTACATGAAGAAGTGTTCAACTTCCCTGGTTATAAAAGAGATGCAGATCAAAACAACACTTAGTTTTCATTTCACCCCAGTCAGAATGGCCATAATCAAGGGAATAATGGCATAAAATGCTGGCAAGGATGTGGCAAAACAGGAATCCCTCTGCACTGTAGGTGGGAATGCAAATTAGTACAGCCACTATGGAAAGCAGTATGGAGATTCCTCAAAACACTTAAGACAGAACTGCTATATGATCCATTGATACTGTTTCTGGGCATGTACCCAAAGTAATGTAAGACAGGATACAGTAGAGACACCTGTACACTGATGGTCATAACAACACTATGCACAATAGCCAAGCTTTGGAAGCCACTCAGTTGCCCTACAACTGATGAATTGATCAAGAAATTGTGTTATATGTACACAATGAAGTATTACTCAGCGATAAAGAATAATGGCATGTGGTTTGAAGGTAAATGGATGCAATTGAGGACATCATGTTTAGTGAAGTAAGCCAGGATCAGAAACACAAAATTCACGTTTTCTCTCATTTGTAGCAGATAGATCCAAAGATAAATATATACACAAAAACAAGCCTGATTATGTACAATTTCAGATGTAGAATGTGTTTATAACAGTGGAACTACTCTGTAGAACTCATGAAAGAGGGAGAGGAAAAGAGAATGATAGAGCATCAGTAATATAGCACAAGTTGTGAAGGTAGAGGATATGAGGATATGTGAACTGAATGCCATTGAAAAATGGGGGTATGAGAAGTAAAGGGGTAAGGGAGAGTAATAGAAGAGGATGAATAGACCAAAATAAAGTACACCTGCAGTGTGCATACAATGAGACACCCCTTTGAACACCAACTTAAATATTAATAATGAAAACCAGGACTGTAAAATAGGCACAGTGTGTGTAGGGGGATATTAGTGGGAAGGGGAAGGGTGAATGAAGGAGATTAAGGTGATGGTATATGGTAAAAAAAAAACTGTAAGAATGTGTAATAGGCAAGGACTGGAAAGTTCAAATGGATACAGTGATGCACACATATGATAGAATATTGTGCGGCAGTAGGAAGGAAAAACAACACTATTTATAATTAAGATATGAAAAGAGTTCAATGGCATTGTGCTAAGTGAAAAAAGCTAGTCTGAAAAGGTTATTTACTGCATTCTTCTAATGTTCTTAAAAAAGAAGAGACTATACTGATGATAAACAGATCAGCATTTGACACTGGTTGGAGTTGAGGTTTGACTGTCACTACACAGAGAATATGTCTTAATTCCTCTGTGGTGACAGAACAATTCTGCATGCTTATTTTGGTCAAGGACACTTATAATTATGCAGCATGAGTAGCTGAAGATTTTTAAAAGCAGTGCTATTAAAAATAATGTAATGTAGTAACAAATGCAGTTTTTAAGACAATATTATACCAATGACAATTTCATGGTTTTGATAAATGAATTACAGTTGTAAGACATCTTTAGAGAAAGCAATAAAATTTATACAGTAACTCTCATAACTATTTTTCAAATTTATGTGAGTCTAACATTTTAGAATAAAATAATTTTTAAAAAATCAGTTCCCGAATTTTCTAACTGGATTAGCTATCTATACTTAGTATTTCTCTAACTGCAGTGTTTCATTTATTTATAACATAGTGCCACTGAGTTCTTTTGAATCAAAATATTTTTATTTATTTTCAAATATTTTGGAAGCACTGTTCCAACCACATAAATATAAAACATGTAAATTACACACATACCACCCCCACACAAACAAATACACAGTCAACAAAAGCCTTATTTTAGAATATTACACGTTTTCTATGCCTTCCAAACAAGGAGTTTAGATTTCCCTGAGTGTAACATTTTCATCATTCATGGTTAAATTTGAACATTCCTGACATTTCTACTCTTTTAAAGTCATATTGATTTAAACTCTAAGGTACATAACCATAGGATTATATGACATCTCTAGACTTTAAGACTTATCACTCTTTATTTACATTGCCTCACAATAGGTCAATAGATTCTCTTGCTGGAAGTCTGGGTCTAACATGTCTTTCATAGTAATTGATTCCAGAATCAAATGTCAGTTTTATATTGATTATTACCATGAAGCCATTCATGATCATTGTGACTCCTATGGCATGGTGGTTAATTTTGCATGGCATATCATACTAAACCAGAATAATCAGAAGTGACAGCCTGTCTGCCTCAAAGTGATTGTTTTATCTTCCAATAAAGTGAAAAATAACAGTTGCCAACACTGTAACGAATTAGGCAATATGGCTGGCCCAAGTAGTTTGGATTAAATCATGATGAGAGGTCAAAGTTAAAAATTGCTGAGAAAATAGTACATCATATGTTATGACTACTGAATTTTTTTGCTGTTATAGGGTTTGAACTCAGGCCTCACACTTGCTAGGCAGCTATTATATACCACTTGAGTGACATTCAGCCCATGTCTGATGAATATATAGCTAAATTACCATTTAACAAATAACTGCTTATTACTATTTTCTGATAAATGACAGACATTGATTTTTTTCAATGTTGCTTAATGACTGTATCAAACATTTCCCCAGTAGTTTAAATGGTGATTGTGGTAACATATGTTTGTATTTAGAGCCAACCAATGTCAAGCTGAGTCATTTTATACAGGACTTTCTTATGCCCTCAAATGGAAATAGGACACCTGACTCTATGGTTCTACTCCACTGTTTCAAAAACAGTTTAATTGTTTTGAAACAACTTTCTTGTTTATGTAGCCTATTTTTCTGAGATTCCTTTGAGTAAAAAGATTTGTACAGATTTATTAAATGTTCATAGGCTTTAGCCAAAGCCCAGAATAAAATGAAGACTTAAAAATTATCTCTATAATAAATAAATGAAAATCCAGACCTTGCCATGGGAATAATAATAGTAAAAAGGATTTGTAAGGAACTGGAAAAGGTATTACAAAAGTAATCATTATATAACTCACTGTGGATAGCTGGACGAGGTATAGTGAGGCTACTTCCTAATTAGTACAATATAGGAAGGGAGCTCAAACTGATTATAAAAGCTTGTAGAATATATTGGATTCAGAAATGGTTATGTGCAAAAACAAGGGTAATAAAAATAAACAGAAGTGGAAATATGGAAATAAGTATGAGCTAAATATATATTCAGGAATACCTATTCATTTCAGATATAAAAAAAACTGAAATGGAATATCTTCTACTTTAGTAGTGAGAATGAGCCAGATAAAGTCCTAACTCTGCATCCAACATATATCTGATATCACAAAATAATGATTCTTACTGAATTTCAAATGAGGATATAGACTTCCATTGGAGATGAGAGGCAAAAACTTTCACCTGTGTTAAAACATGAAAAGGAGTCTACCATCAAGACAGTAAGAAGAAAGCAGCTAACTTTTAATCCTACAGTGAAATGACCTTACAGTTTAGAATCACTGAAAGTCCCATATGCAAAACAAGTCTGCATTCTCTCAAATCTTCTAAAAAATGCTCATAACATAAAATAGGTTTAAGGCTGTTATAGAGTATACATCCCCCATGGCACAAGTATGCAGGTCCTGCCAAGATCAGACTGAATATAAGACTAGAATTTCCCAGGAATCATTCTAGACCCTATGTAAATACAAGACACGGGTGGGAAAACAGACGGGAAATTTGCCCTTACACTGGCCCTTTTCTGTTATACAGCAAAGGGCAGATTCTGATGGAAGAGTCTGAGAAGACTGTATTTCTGAAACTTCACTGATAGCAGGTATAGCCTGCCATTGTATGATCGACAGTAAATCTTCCAACAATATCCCTGGCAATTAATAGAACACTGGCTATTTTATACTGTGTGGAAGTCAATGATAAGAAAGTCCCATCCTGGAGATGTGCTAACACAGAATGTCTAAGAATGAAAAGGACCAAAGATTCAAGATTCCCCAGATTCCTCAAGTCTTAGGGAAAGTAGGAAGCAATTGTAAACTACTGTCAAGAAAAGGACAACAATGCAGAATGAGTCATTCCTGTGATTCAGGTATGTGGAAATCTGAAAAACAGGTAACACTGAACTAAGCCATCTGGGATTCCAGTCCTCACACATAGGACAGGGTTGTAGATTCTAATCACTATAGAATTCAAAGGCTATTCTTCACTAAAGATAACTACAGCAACAAATGTACCCAAACCCAGATTCGCTACAGTCTAAATTGACTTAAAAAACAATGGCCTGCTCAAAAAAATATGCCTATTTCTGGGCATAAATGTAATGTCAGATTCCATTGTACTTTTATATACAATGACTATTATTCAAAAATAATAACTCCAAAAGACTGCTTTATTAATTTCAGTTCCAACATATATACTTAGGAACTTGTCACTACTATTGTTAAAAGAAGAAAGAGTGAAGAAAACTGAAAATAAAAGACATTTCTTTCACACAACAGAGAATTTTGTTTACATGGCAAGCCACTGCCACCCAATTGGAAGAGGCACAAGATACAATATTCCAAGCAAGATCTCCTTACTTGGAGCAAAGGCTTCTAGCACTAGTACCTGGTAACAACATATAGAGGAGATTTTGGCAAGTTAATGTTTGTATGCTTAGTATGAAATAGCACAACAGAAAGATTCCTGGTGGTTTCAGTCATTGGGAAGTCTGTACCTTTTCATGATTTTTATCTCCAGAGCACCAGCAAGCTGTCATGGTAGAAAGCCAAGAAAGATACTTCTTGTGGCATGTGTAAGGAATGAAGAAGACTAGTATTTTTGAAATACCCTCCATAGCTTAATTCAAAAGAAGTACAATTCTTCAGGACAAAAAACTATGCCTAAGACTTTTATCACCTAGGGAAAAGATATTTCTCCCATTCCAGCTCATGGTTTCTCACCTTCCTGTCTCAACCATGATTATGGGAAACTAAGAAACATTTGTGAAGCAACCTGAGACACATGTATATTAAAAAAGTGACATTTAGCTCAAAGATTATAGAATGCTTCCCTGCTGCCACATCTTACCATCAGACTAAAAGGATTCCATTAAAACACTAAGTGTTAAAACTAAATGAGCCACAAAACACATACTCAGGAGGAAGACATGTACTTAAAAAATCCACAATCAATGAGAAAGCTAAAAATACATTTTAAAACTTCTGACACACATTAAAAAAAAAAACAAAAACAAAGAAACCAGCCCAACTCATAGGGATGTTTATAGTCCCACCACTTGAGAAACTGATACAGGATGGTGAGTTCAAGGTCGGGCTGATCTACATAGTGAGTACTACACAAAAAAGAAAGAAACAAAGGAAAGAAAAGAAAACACACACACACACACACACACACACACACACACACACACATCACAAATGTACACCCAAAACACCCAGCTCAACTCTTCACCAAATTTAGATATAGGCTTCATGTCAAAAACCAGTTTCAGGTGAAATCCTGTCTGGAAAAAAAAACATAAAAAATTATAAATATAATCTAGTATTGATAAAATAAAAGACGTATATCTGGAACAGAATATAGGGGACATAACAAAGTACACACAAATAGTCAACTGATCTTTCACAAAGACACCCAGGCAAATTAAAAAGAACTACACATTTCTATAAATGGCATGGGAAAAATGGATATGCCTTTGCAAAGACAAAAAAAAAAACAAAAGGACTAAAATCCTAAAAATGACTGAGATACAGGTGCTTCACCATTCATTATAAGAAAAAAATCTCAAAGTGAATCATAAATCTAAATGTGCAACACAAAATAAAATTAATTTAAAAAGAAAACATAGTAGAACATCAATGTGGCCATGAAGTTAATAATAGGCTTTTAGATACAATTCAAAAAAATATGATAATTTGGATTGGACCAAAATACAAAAGTTCCACTGGCAAAAGATATGGAGATATTCAAAAAACAAGCCACATAATGAAGAACCTATCATTGTACATTCTCAGCAGCAATGAATGATGGGTTTTGTGTTGCTCATCCCAACCAGCACTTGGTATTGTCAATAATTCAGATTTTAATAATTGTAAAAGTCATCAATTTCTGAATTACATGATACTGATCATCTTTTCATATGCTTATTTGTATTTGCTCTATATATTGTATATCTTTTGATTTAATGTGCAGATTATTTGTTGTGTAATTGTCCATGCTCTTATTTTGTGTTTTATATATTGCCATGTGTTCTGTAAATGTTTTGCTTCAAATACCACAGACTGCACTAAGACAAGGTATCCAAAGTTACAAAACTCATGGAAGCAGAAATGGTGGATTCCAGGTGTGTGTGTGAGGGGATGGGAATCATAATGGGGCACTGCTGATCAGTGAGTAGAATGCTTCAGTCACTGGGTTCAAATCACAATACTACCAAAGAAAAAGTTTGTTATTAGGGTACATCTAATCTTATTTGTTATTTTAATACTATTAAAAGACAGGTAAAAGAAAATGAATAAAAATATAACATTATTTATGCTAAGCACCAGACCCATAGTAAGTATTTGTTAGATATAGACAAAGTACAATTACAAAGGACAAATTTCAGTAAATATTAAGTGAGTAATTTTATAATGAATCAAACCACCAAGAATACATAATAATCCTAAATCTAAACATATTTAATTAATATTACTTGAAAATGCATCAAACCTATTTCCCCATCCAGAAGAAACCATTTTTTAACTTGGGTTAACTTTAGTTAAGCTTGATATTAGAAATGGTATAAATGAAATCATGATGTTATGCATAAACAAAACTATTTCCACATTCAAAATTTATCCACTGCTGTTTATCATACTAATATAATTAAATCACTCTTACTGAGGCAGAATTTAGGTATCAGCTCATGAATTTTAAGCATACAAACTGCTATATTTTAACGAATACATTCAGTTTTCATGATTATACAGTAAATTTAATGATAAACATCATTCAGTGATCACCATTTTGAGATTGTTGTCATAGACACTCAATTTTTGTAATTAAATATGTAATTTATAACATATTAACAGTTCGTGTTTCTTTATTAATTGATTATAAACTTAATGTTATAGGAGTATGTAAAATAAAATATAAGTATGCTTTGTTCCACTCCCTGATTTGTTTCACAGCAATATCACTTGAAAAATATCAGAATGTCTCAGACACATTCCACCCATCTCTTTAAGATAAGTAGTATTGTATCATACCTAAGGTTGTAATTTTCATGATATATAGACATGTTTTTATAGGTGCATAGAGATAGAGGGATAGATGGTTAGACAGATAGAGAGACAGATAGATGATAGGTAGGTAGATAGACCATGATTAATAGAAGACAGATAATATCTCAATTTGAGATAGACGAACTGAATATATGTAGCTTCCTGAGATGCATGCAGGATCTCTCATTCACATCTTTCCTGTGCTTCCAAAGTCCATAAAATTATTTTCCTGTATCTTTCTTGGCTTAAAATAATACTTAATATGTGCTAATTTTTAATCTGAGAGAATCCACTAAGCTTAAGTACAATAATAGTTAATTATTTATTTCAGTCTCACTACATTCAAAATTATGCTAATATTTTCAGGTAATATTTTATTGTTTATGATATTTCTCAAACACAGAGTTGTCAAAATAAATACTTGTTAAATTAATATTAACAAGTTAGAGAATGTTCTACACATTATTTTCCTTGTATAAATAGAATTGCTTCATATTGCAAATCTCCTAAACTCATGATAAATTTACCATTCATTTATTTATGAAAAAAACTGAATAAATTGATTTATATTTGAATTCCACATACAAATGTTCATAATGCATCCAAAGTTTCAAAGCAACAAAAGTATTATAGGAAAAATGCATTGCCACAAAAGGGCTAATTTTAGTAGAGAATGTATTAGCTCATCATAAAATTAGATTTTTTCTAGAGAAGTTACATCAAAGTGAGAAAAACATTATTGAATTTATCAGAAAGGATATCAGAGATGATAATTAGGGCAAGAATTTGGATAGGGTATTATGGGGATGGGAGGAATCAAAAAGATATTTCAAAACATGCAGTGAAATGAAAGAATTTATTTGTACAGCAATGGGTAACAATTATGTAACACAAGGTAGCATAGTCTATAAATAATTGCTTTGGAGAAAAGAGAATAAAAGTCCCAACTTATGGGAAGAGATTAAAAACTCAATAGCAAAGGGTATACTTATGATGTGGAGGACATGGTTTCCATAACCAGTACAAAAATAAATAAATACATTAATAAAATAAATAAGTATTCCTGAACAAATCACAGGAATTTTGACTTTACTTGGTATTAGAAAAAGATTTTTTGATATTTTTAAAGGGAAGCAATTACACCTAAGTGAAACATAAAAATAGAAAACACAACAAACTCATAATTAAATTGTTGCCACTGTTTTTCAAATACTGCACATTAAAATCATTCTTTTAGTTATTAATGAATACCCATTGTAAATATTCACAAGACTGAACCCTGTGTTCTGAAACTTAATTAAGGGATGCATTCTATTAAATAGTATGAGTAAGCTTACTAGTATCCAAAAAAGTTGCAATTGTGTAGAAAAATGAGCCATTTCTAGAATCAAACTTGCAAACCACATAGAGTTAGCATCAACATGGACAGGAAAATAATAGTGTTTTAAATATTATTTCTCTACTCTGGTTGCAGAAATTTAGAGTGAATTTCCAGTACATGCTTGAATTACACTGATAAAAGCAGAACATTATACAAGAAGATAAATTTGATATAGGCAAATGTGTTGAAAGTATTGCTTTCCTATCAACTTGTGTTTCTACAGTCAATTAAACTTGAATACTGAACAATTCCTGTTTTAACATGAACACTACTATTGCACACTCTTTTAAAATCACATCATATGTCATATTTAAAATGCTTTCAGACTGTAATTATTTAACTTAAATATAACTGATCACATAAGGCTATGTGTTTTCTCAATGAGCTGATGAAGTTTCTGTGCTCATTTTCCTGTATCATACAGCTGATGGCAATTAGACTTAAAATTTTAAACTTACATGTACAAGGCGTAATTGAAACATGAACAAGAGAGATACTGCTTTAATCACATCAATTTTAACCAGATGCTTAGGTTTGCCTGGAATTTCGTGTTATGCATATCTAGTAGTAAGAATGCTCAATTTTGTGGCAAAATATAATTAGTGCATAAAATATATTGTAAAGTGAACACAGCCTCCCTTGGACTCTATGTCTCAGTAAGTTTTACATGAGAATTTCTTATATGTCAGGATATGGAGCAATTTCTCAAGGGTATGTTTGAGAATCTTAGAAAACAAGGTACTTAAAGTTTTGCTCAAATTTTCCATTTCCCTAAAACTAAAAATTAGCACATTTTTTAAAGCTAAATCTCAATTCAGAAGTTTATAAAAATGAGGGCAGTTGCCGTTTTTGCAATATTTTTTCTTGAAAATGCATTTAAAAATGTTAATGAAAACTTTGCTGTTCCTAAAATATAACTCCAATATTATATAAGAATAATTCTAAATTATATAAAATGGAGAAATATGATAAAAAGAAGTAATGTATTTGAAAGTACTATAGCAATAAATAGATACAACTAGTCATTTTAGGTGAACATGTTTTTTGATTAGGTCTTAATTTTTTTTCTTGTTTTGTAAGATTGAAAGAGCAATCTATAATTCTACTGTGCAATAATAAGTTGTAGCAATTATTAATTAGTTTTATCAAAATTATAATTCTGAAAATGAGCCTGCTGATATCTCATCTCTAGTATCTGTATCACTGATGTCTCAAATTCATTATAAGTGAATAACTTCCCCACATACACCAAAACTCACAATTTTTCTCTCCAGAATATCATTTATTGAATATCACCAATTGTAATATACCTTGTATACATGTTTAAGTGTGACTATGTAATATATGTTTGACAGTTTGAGACAGATGTCCAGCCTTTTATAACAGCTTGCAATTTTGTGGTAAAGTCTTTATTCCAAGTAAACCATTATAATAAACCCTTAACCTTGCTCCCTTGAGTGGAAGAAGTTGAAGACCTTCGATGTGAAAGTTGAGTCTATCAGAAATGATGCCAATCTTCTCTTACAATCTTAGGGAGTTGTGATATTTAAACACAGAGTGAGACATTTTCACACCCTAGCACTTGTAATACAATAGCTTTCTTAATTATAAATCTCAAAATAAAGTAGAATAAAATATTATTCAAAAATTTTATATAATGTATGTGATTAGCTAAATGCTCTTCTAAATTATAATTCAGTAATATTTTTTATTAAATAGCCTAGGAGTCAAATGTGAAATACAATGTGCTTTTCATTCATTGACATTTTAAGGATGAACTTGCAATTACTTAAAAAGCACTAGTACAACTAGTTTAATGTGGAAAATAATACTATTGTATAATTGACCATTTCTGTGTGACTGTTGACATAAGCATAAGCTAATTTCAAGAAGCTGACTGCAGAAAAGTTAGTAAACTTACCTTGAGGAGAGAGCCCTGTTTGGCGAAAGAATTGTTCTCTTTTTTAATGCCTGTCTGCTTTGATTTGAATTTTAGAACATATGTATACATATGTAAATGTTACTTTTGTTTGTGAAGTAATAATAGATTTTTTACTGAACACAGTATTCATAATAATCATTACTTTTATCTTTAATTTTTTTCTAACTTTTAAAATTGGTACATTCCATGTAATACAGTACATTATAAATTAAAGAAAACATAATATCATTTCTGGTTCTGTTCTTTATGACAAGAAGACTAAAATTTTATGCTATATTACTGTCACAATTTAAAATGACAAAGATCTGATTGCTCCGTCTACCTTGAAATTTATAATTACATTGTTAGAAGTGTCAGTTTAACTTAAGTTTACTGAGGTCAGCTTTTGTTTTAAGAAAGTTTGTTTCCGGAAAAGTAATTAAAAGGATGAGTCAATATAAAAAGTAATGGGTGTGGTAACTAGCCTAATTTGATCATTAGACAATATGTACATGCATCAAAGTATTATGTTTTACACCATAAATATACAGAAAATTATTTTTCAACTGAAAATTAAACACTTTACAAAAACTGTTACAGGTAAAAACTAATATAAAGTAAGCCTAGTGGATTATATACTTTCCTTCTTCATAGTTTTATATAGGTAAATGAAATGAAAGGATATACTTTTATATAAAAATTATATCACAAAATTCTTAAAGCTATCAAATAAAAAGAGTTTTGAAATATAAGTTGCTTAAAAAATTATGTTCAGTTTGCAAGGAACATTTATGGTATTTTTGTTTGTTTGGAGGGGACTGGGATTTGAACTCAAGGCTTCAGGATACCAAAGCCGGCACCCTACTGCTTGAGCTACACCTCCAACACATTTTGGTCTGGCTGTTTTGAAGATGTGATCTCACAAACTGTTAACTCAATATAACCTTAAACTGCAATCACCCCCATCTTAGCATCCCAAGTACCTAGGTTTATAAGAGTGAACCACTGGTGTCCACTGATATTCATGTACTAATATAAAAATTTGGAAAGCAAAACTTTTAAGAATTTAAAGTACTAATTTTAATAGTGTAAGGTACTGTAGCAAACATTATTCTCAAAATTTCACAAATTTAGGCAAGCAGACCTGTGTTCCTAAAACCAGACCTTGGCTCCTGTTTACACTATTCTAAGTTAATTTCCTGGTTTCATGCTTGAATTTAAATCCAATACATTTTCCTGATCATTTCTCTAAATCAAGATATTTTATTTAGAGGAGATTTCACTATTTATTCAGATCAAAGTATGTTGGAATCCAAACATAAGATTTCGTCACTGAGCAATTATTTGGGGGTAGTTAAGGTATCCTGTGGTTGCTTTGATTTACTTCATGACTGATTAGGCAAACTTATGGAAATAAACTCTATTCTATGAAAAAAACTCACATGAAGATATGTGTTTGCTTTCAGCATGTGTTCCATAAATGGTTCCTTCATAGATTAATGGATATGGGGAAAACATCCATATGCAATTTCCCTTTGCATATGTTCTGAAAATAACTTATAATATACTCCATACCATTACCATTATAAATGCTTTAGTATTTATCTCAAGACTTTAATGATTTTAAATAAACGTTCTTCCTTCAATAATAATGAAAGAGAATAAGCAGCTAATTTATTTATAAATTACATGAATTTTAAAATAAAATAATATTAGTAATTTTATATTAGTAACAAAGCAGAGACACAGGAATATTTTACCTCTTTTTCATTAACTAACTTCATTTGATAAACACAATAAACCACTTATACTAAGTATGCTGCTGCTAATACTTTATGAAATTTTGTACTAAGTAACTCATTTTTAAATTTTCAAGCTTAAAGACACCAATGAGGAACATGTCCCCATATAATTATAAACCAATGAAAAGAAAATCAAACCCAGAAAAGCATGTCATGTAACAATTTCGTTAACAAGTTACATTTGGATGTTGGACTTGTATTAATCAAGAAGCACGATCAGAAGAATCACATCATCTCTAATTTATCCAACCCAACTGAGTCCCTCAGGCATTGAGGTTAAGCATTTTATGTGGTGTGGAAGTCAACGTGTATGAGTGGGTTGTAATGTCTTACCTTTTTACACAATGAATGCAAATTGTTTAATTTTTTATGATTTTTATAAGCGCCTCAGGTCAACAGTTCAAATTGATGGACCATACAGGAAAAATGTGCACATGCTATTTTTAGTATTTTCCAGTAAAGTCAGACACACCTGTCATTTTCGCATGTAAGAAAATACTGCTGTAATTGGTTCATCACGTGATGCATTTCATATATCATTGAAAAAGAGGAAAGCCACAGAATGTCCCATTCATCTTGACAATATCTAGATAATTCTGCATAAAGAAAAATGATTTGAAATATTATAAAGTCACAAGTCTAACAAATCCATCTCTAATTGACTCATGTTTTGTAAAGGACCATCTCCAGAGTGTGGGTGGAACATTCTGCTTCACCAATTTTCTCCTCATTCCACTGTGGAATCAGCTTATAGATTCCATGTGTCTTTTTAGGCGATCTTTATTCCTTTTTTTTTTAAGCAATATAAAGCACTGTATAAATCAGTGATTCAAGTTTAGTCTAATTTGACCTGCTTTTAATATCCTAAAGAGTAATATTTATTTGTGTTTTAAGTAAAACTGGTGTAGAAATGTGAAGAAAAATAAAAACCTCTATTCTTCCCTGATATTCTCTTCTAATTCAGGTTAACTTGTGGGAAAAAAAGACAAAAACCATGTCTCCTTTAATTCAGTAACACTAAAATTCCTAATATTAAGTTCTTCAATCTTGTTATTAATCTAGGATTAAATATTATATTTGGTCCATGATCTGTTATAAACCATAAACTCTGTGTCTAGATTAATCCATATTATATCAAAAATTCCAGATGATTTTAGGACTGATGTAGCATTTTCATTAGTCCCTTTTAAACCTTAGTTTCTTCATGTTGAAAAAAAATAGCACATAAAGAAAATATGAACTTATGTACATATGAACATATACATAAGTTACAATCATTACTTGACTATATGAGATAGGATTCCAAAATCTGTGTCCCTACCTAAACTCTACTCTAAAATATGAAAAATATAAGTCAGAATTCATTTTCAAAAGACAGAATCTGTAAAGCAGCCTAAATGTAGGACTGGGTGTGGTGGTACAGAGCTGTAAGAGGTAGAGGTAGGATGATTGCTGGAAGGTGAAGGAAAGAGGATCATCGATCTGGGCAAAAGTGTGAGACCCTGTCTGAAAAACAAAGAGCAAAAGGGCTGTAGGCATGGCTTAATTGGAAGAATGCTTCCATAGCAAGCATGAGGTTTTGAGTTCAATTTCCAGCACTTCCAAAAGATAAAAATAAATAAATAAAGCAAAGTAAATTAGTGTAAATATGATCTATTTTCTTCCTCTGTAGTTCCATTTTCCTTCTTTCCTAGTTTTGTGTTATTCATATTTTATGTCCTTCACTGAAAGCTTACATTAAATCATTATTATTTTTATAAAACGTTTAATTATATTCCAAATAAAGAGCACAATGAACTGCTATTTCTTCGGCAATGGTGAACTACTTTTGTAATTACCACTTCCTTAGATCAGCATTTAAAATGCTCACTTTAGAACTTGCTTTAGGAATTATCTGGATGGGCAAGATGAGGTGTGAAATTACTAATAAGATTGTTTGTTGTATATAGAAAGAGAGATGACAGCAATTAGATTCAACCCAGTGATAGTAGGATAGTTTGCATCTGGAATGTTCCCCAAAGGCACACTTGTTAAAGTCTTGGACCTGGGCTTGGTGCTATCAGAAGATGTTGGACCTTTTGGAGGTGGGGCCTAGTTGAAAGATTTAAGAGATATAGGGGCATGCCCTGGAAGAGGATATTAGGACCCTGGCCCCTCTATTTCTTTTCTTTTTTGCTTCCTGCCAGTGAAAAAGTAAGCAGCTTACTCTGTCAAATTCTCCCACAACAATGTGTTGTCTCACTAAAGGCCCAGAAGCAACAACAGAATGAAACCTCCAAAACTGTGAGCCAAAGTAAACTTTTCCTCTTTTTAGTTTATCTTTATCTTAGTTATTTTGTGACAGTAATGAAAAGTGGAGTAACAAGATGTCTTTTTGGTTTTTTGTCATGAATAACTAGAGTAGGAGCAAGTGGTGTGACTGGGTAGCTGATGAATGTTATTTTGGATAACTGAGTGGGGTTTCTAAGAATAGGATATCACTCTGGAAGTGACTGCAAGGCTGAAGGCTCAGAAGTAAGACTGTTTATGAGTAGGCTTAGGAATCACAAAGAAATAAGTAATAAAGGAAGCTGTTAAGTGGATTTTTTTGGCAAGAAAATGAACCCAAGAAAAAGATAAAGATGGCTTAAGAAAGTATGAATAAAAGAAATATGTAAATGGTAGGTATATCGAGAGATTCTAAATATAATTTAAATATAAGAAGATGATAAAACAAAAAAAGCAGCTCAACAAATTTTGTGGATTTTTTTGATAATGAGTTTGGTAAGTGTAGCAAATACTTCTGAGAAGTTAGAAGGAGAAATGTAAAAACCTTACATGTATTAAAAATGAACATTCAGATGATTGCATAAGCAAGGCTATATTGTTTTAGCATTAACAATATTAACTCTTTTCTGTTGTCCATTAATGTATCAAGAAAGAGGAACTAGAAGGATTCTCACTATTTTGGAAGACATACTTTAAATGGTCTTTCTTTAAAAAAAAGATATGTAGTTAAAAAATTAAAATTGATACGGGAAGTTTAAAATAGCTTAGGAGTCATATTTCAAAGTGATCATTGTTAAAATACAAGAGACAAATTACCTTATTGAACAAAAGTAAACAGATTGAAGTTTCAAATGTAAGTACAAACAGACTGAAAACTGCCTATTGAGGGCTGCTGGAATGGCTCAAGTGGTAGAGCACCTTCTTAGTAATATAAGGCCCTGGGATCAACCCCAGCACTACCAGAAGAAAAAAAAAGGAAGTTTTACTTCCTTCTAATACATTTAGAACAGACTAGATATAAGACTTAATCTTGTGATGGTCATACATTTTTGCTACATTATATATTGAAGGACAAATTTAATTTTATTTTTTTATTCATTTATTAACATATTCATACATTGTTTGCATCATTTCTGTCCCCTGCCCCCTACCTCCTCCCTCTCATCCCCACCGCCCCCACCCCCTTGCATCCAGGCAGAACCTGTTCTGTCCTTATCTCTAATTTTGTTGAAGAGAAGACATAAGCATAATAAGAAAGACAAAGCCTTTTTGCTACTTGAGTTAAGGATAGCTATACAGAGAGATTCCTAGCATTGCTTCCATGTACAAATGTGTTACAATTGAAGTTGATTCATCTCTAACTTATCTTTACACTGGTTCCTGATCCCCTTCTTGTGTTGACCTCTGTCGCTTTTAGGTTTCTGTATTAGTTCCTCTGGAGTGGGGACATCAAATGCTTTCATGTTTTGGGTTTTCTACATATCCCCATACCTCCCATATGTGCTCTCTGCTTGTAATGTGACCCAAGTCAAACAACATTGCTGTATTTACTCTAAATCTAAAGTCCACATATGAGGGAGAACATGCAATTTTTGTTATCCTAAGCCTGGCTAACCACACTCAGAATGATGTTCTCTAGTTCCATCCATTTACCTGCAAATTATAAGATTTCATTCTTCTTCATGGCCAAGTACAATTCCATTGTGTACAAATACCACATTTTCTTGATCCATTCATCAGTAGTGGGACATCTTGGTTGTTTCCATAACTTGGTTATCGTGAATAGCCATGCAATAAACATGGGTGTGCTGGTGCCTTTGGAGTAACCTCTGCTTATTCCTCTGGGTATAGCCCCAAGAGTGGGATTGCTGGATCATATGGCAGATCTATGTTGAGATTTTTAAGAAACTTCCAATTTTTTTTTCCAGAGTGGTTGCATTAGCTTGCACTCCCATCAGCAGAATATAAGTGTTCCTTTTTATCCACAGTTTCCTGAACACTGGTTGTTTGTGTTGTTTTTGATGATGGCTATTCTAACAGGGGTGAGGTGGAGTTTTAGTGTGGTTTTGATTTGCATTTCCTTTATGGCTAAAGATGGTGGGCATTTTTTCATGTGTTCTTTGGCCATTTGAATTTCTTCTTTTGAGAAACTTCTGTTTAGTTCAGTTTCCCCTTTCTTTATTGGTTCATTGATTTTGGGAGAATTTAGTTTCTTAAGTTCCCTGTATATTCTTCTTATCACTCCTTTGTCAGATGGATAACTGGCAAATATTTTCTCCCACTCTGTGGGTGGTCTTTTCAGTTTAGAGACAATTTCTTTTGTTGTGCAGAAGCTTTTAAATTTTATGAAATCCCATTTGTCCATCCTTTCTCTTAGTCACTGGGCTGCTGGGGTTCTACTGAGGAAGTCCTTGCCTATACCTATTAGTTCCAAAGTGTTTCCCACTCCTTCCTGTACTAACTTCAGAGTTTTGGATCTGATAGTAAGGTCATTGATCCATTTTGAGTTGAAACTAGTACAGGGTGATAAACATGGATCCAGTATCAGTTTCTTGCAGTTGTATAAACACTTTTCCCAGCAACATTTGTATGTATAGTTGTGTGGATTCATGTCTTGGTCCTCTATTCTGTTCCATTGATCTTCATGTCTGTTTTTATGCCAGTAGCATGTTGTTTTTATTGCTATTGCCTTGTAATATCATTTGAAGTTGGGTATTGTAATACCTCCAGCATTGCTCTTTTTGCTGAGTTTTGCGATGGCTATTTGCAATCTCTTGTGTTTTCAAATGAACTTTAGGTAGATTTTTAAATCTCTGTGGTGAAAACCATTGGAATTTTGATGGGAATTGCAATAAACATGAGGATTGCTTTTGGTAGTATAGCAATTTTTCCTATGTTGATTCTACCAATCAATGAGCACAGAAGATCTTTCCATCTTCTATAGTCTTCCTCAATCTCTTTCTTCAGGGCTTTGTAGTTTTGCATGTAGAAGTCATTCCATCCTTTGTAAAGTTTACTCCTTGGTATTTGATTTTTTTGAGGCTGTTGTGAATGGAATTATTTCCATATATTCCTTCTCAGTTTGTTTGTTATTGGTGTATAGAAAAGATAATGATTTTTGGAAGTTAATTTTGTATCCTGACACCTTGCTATAGCTGTTTATGGTGTCTAGAAGTTTTTGGGTAGAGTTCTTTTGGCCTTTAAGGTATAGGATCACATCATCTACAAATAAGGATATTTTGACAGTTTGTTTACCTATTTGTATTACTTTTATTTCTTCTTCTTGTCTAATTGTTCTGGCTAGGAATTCCAGTACTATGTTGAATAGGAGTGGGGATAGTCAGCACCCTTGTCTCATTCCTGATTTTATGGGAAATGGTTTCAGTTTTTCACCATTAATATGATGTTGGCTGTGGGGTTGTCATATATAGCCTTTAGATTGTTGAAGTACATTCCTTCTACTCCAAGTTTTCTAAGAGATTTTATCATGAAGTGGTGTTGGATCTTGTCAAAGGCTTTTCCTGCATCTATTGAGATGATCAAGTTGTTTTTGTCTTTGCTTCTATTAATGTGCTGCATTACATTTATAGATATACATATGTTAAACCACCTCTGCATCACTGGGATGAAACTGACTGGTCATGGTGGATGATCTTTCTGATGTGTTGTTGGATTCAGTTTGCCATTATTTTATTGTGGATTTTTTCATCACTGTTCATGAAGGAAATAGGCCTATATGTCTCCTTTTTGGTGGAGTCTTTCTGGTTTGGGGATGAGAGTAATATAGACTTCATAAAATGAGTTAGGTAATATTCCTTCCCTTTCTATTTCTAAGAACACTTTAAGGAGGGTTGGCATTAGTTCTTCTTTAAACATCTGATAGAATTCAGCAGAGAATCCATCAGATCTTGGACTTTTCCTTTTTGGGAGATTCTTTATTGCTGCTTCAATTTCATTTTGTGTTATAGATCTATTTAGGTTATTAATATCCTCTTAGTTCAGTTTTGGATGGTCGTAAGTATCTAGAAATTTGTCCATTTCTTCAAGATTTCAAATTTATTAGAACACAGTTTCTAAAAGTAGTCTCTGATTATTTCCCGGATTTCTGTGGTATTTGTTTTTATCTCCCTTTTTGCATTTCTGATTTTACTGATTTTGTTTTTTTCTTTCCTCATTTTAGTTAGGATTGCAAAGGGTCTGCCAATCTTATTGATGTTTTTCAATAAACCAGCTTTTTGTTTCATTGATTCTTTGTATATATTTTTTGTTGTTGTTTCTATTTCATTGATTTCAGCCCTTATTTTTATTATTTCTCTCCTTCTGCTTGTTTTGGGATTTGCTTGTTCTTTTTTTTCTAGGAGTTTGAGATGTAGTATTAGGTCATTGAATTGAGATCTTTCTGTCCTTTTAATACATGCACTCATGGCTATAAACTTTCCTCTTAGGACTGCATTTGCTATGTCCCATAGGTTCCGGTAGATTACATTTGCATTTTCATTAACTTCCAGGAATCTTTAAATTTCCTCTTTCATTTCATCAATGACCCATTGTTCATTAAGCAATTTGTTATTTGCATGTTTTTTACTATTGTTTTTGTTGTTGATTTGTAGTTTTAATGCATTATGATCAGATGGAATGCATGGGATTATTTCTGTTTTCTTATATTTGCTGAGGCTTACTTTGTGCCCTGAGATACAATCAATTTTGGAGAAGGTTTCATGAGCTGCTGAAGAGAATGTATGTTGTGCAGAAGTTGGATGAAATATTCTGTGTGATTTAGTTCTAGAATTTCTTTATGATTTTTTCTTTGGATGACCTATCTATTGGTGATAGGGTGTTATTAAAGCTTCCCACTACCACTGTGTTGGAGTTTATATATGTTTTTAGGTCCTGCAGAGTATGTTTGATGAAATTGGGTCCGTTGACATTGGGTGCATATAAGTTGATAATTGTTATTTCCTTTTGGTATATTTCCCCTTTTATTAGTGTGGAGTGTCCTTCTTTATCTTGTTTGATCAATGTAAGTTTGGAATCTACTTTGTCCAAGATAAGTATTGCTATCCCTGCTTATTTTCAGGGGCCATCGCCTTGGTAGATCTTCTTCCAGCCTTTCACTGTCATCCAGTGATTATTTCTGTCGATGAGGTGGGTCTCTTGTAGGCAGCAGATTGTTTTATCTTCCTTTTTAATCCAGTTTGCCAAATGGTGTCTTTTGATGGGGGAATTTAGTCCCTTAACATTCAGTGTTAGTATTGATAGGTATGTGGTGATTCTTGTCATTTAGCTGTCTTTGTTGTTTAAGGGTTTGATTGTGTGCAGCTAAATCAATGTTGCACTCTACTTTCTTGCCTTTTCCTCTCTTGTGGTTTGGTGCTGCCTGCCCTTTCATGGTTTTGTTTCCTTTCACTATCTGTGTGAAGAATTTCTTGAAGAATCTTTTGTAGTGTTGACTTGGTGATCATATATTGTTTTAGTTTCTACTCATCATGGAAGACTTTTATTGTTCCATTTATTTTGAATGATAGTTTTTCTGGGTACAGTACCCTAGGGTTGAAGTTATTTTCATTCAGTGCCTGGATAAACTTCACTCCATGCTCTTCTTACTTGTAAGAAATTTCTGTTGAGAAATCTACTGTGATTTTGATAGGTTTACCTTTGTATGTTATTTGTTTTTTCTCTTACAGCCTTCAATATTCTTTCTTGAGTGCCTATACTTGTTGTTTTAGTGATAATATGACATGGGGTAGTTCTATTTTGGTCAAGTCTGTATGGTGCTCTGGAGGCTGCCTGTATCTGAATTGGCAAAGTTTTCTTTAGGTTTGGGAAATTTTCTGTTATTATTTTGTTGAATGTATTATGAATTCCTTTTGCTTGCATTTCTTCTCCTTCTTCAATGCCCATGATTCTCAGGTTTGACTTTTGATGCAGTCAGTGAGTTCTTGCATTTTCTTTTCACAGGTCTTGAGTTTTTTAACTAATAGTTCTTCAGTTTTCCCTCTAATTGCCATTTCACCATCAAGTTCTAAGAATTGATCTTCTGTTTGTTCTATTCTGCTGGAATGGCCTTCCATTTTGTTTTGTATATCTGTTTCATTATTTATTATGAGGTTTTCCATATTGTGAGTTACTTCCTCCTAATACTGTCAATTTTTGCCCTTAATTCATTTATCTCTTTTTTTATTGTGTCTCACTTTCAGTTTGGTGTTTATTTAGGGCTTCTATGATTTCATTTATTTGTTTCTGGCTTTTCTTATATTCTTTGTTTTTTTTGTCTTGGAATTTCTTGAGTGCCTCTTGTACGTTTTGGTTGACCATGTCTAGTAATATCTCTATGAAATTCTCTTCGATTACTTGCAGAATTTCTTTTTTCAGAATGTCCATGTGGACTTCGTTGGATTCCTTGGAATAGTTTATCTTTGTTTTGTTGGAGTCTGGATCTGGGTATCCTTTTTCTTCATTTCCCTCTGAATCCTGTACTAATTTATTTTTGGGGGGAGAATGGTTTCCATCCCTTTTTTGTCTTTCTTTCATTTCACTTGGTACTATTTCTGTCTGTGGTTTATGTGTAATTTAGTGTTAGCTAACTTACAATAGTAAAACTAACAAAACCAAGAAAGAAGGAGAAAAAGAAAGAGAAAAATTAAAAAATAAATAAATATGGAAAATCATAGAAATCAACAGCGAGAGGTAATGGAGAATAAAACAGGAAACAAGACAAACAAATAATTAATGAAAAAAAAAGAAGAAGAAGATAAAAGAAAAAAATCCCTGGCTCAGGAAGCAGAATTTCAGCCTTAGTACTTCTGGTGTTACTCCTTTAGTATCCAGTCCTGTTTTTCTGTGTCTCCTAGGCAGGTTTGGAGCAGGCATACGGTGGTACTGGATCCCTCCTGGAATAGGTGGCAGCATGGCAGGCCAGTGGGTGGCAGCCTGGTGAGGCAGCCATCTGGTGGGATGTTGGGCAGTAGCTTGGTGGGCTTGTAGGGTGGAGGCCTGGTGGGGTGGCAGGTGGGTGTCGGCAGCATGGGGGTGGCTGCCCACCTGTTCTCTCAGTGTATCATGATGTTGAGAAGCCTTCCATGGGCCAGGTGTTTAGGGTACCAAAGTTTCAGCTCTCCCTGGTGCTTTACCTCAGCTAAGCATGTCTCCAGCATCTTGGCAAGGTCCCTGATTCCCAGAGTTCACACAGTCTGTGTCTATGTCCCAGTCACCATTTTGGATCTTCTTAATTTTCAAATCTATCTTGTCACAGGAACATATTGAAAAATAAAAGTATTTGTATTTCTATAGGTTTTAATGATGATAGTCGTCCTACCAAAGCATCAGAAAAGTCTGGTAATTTTACAGCTGTAATTTCTGAGACTTTCCTATTTACCCAGCAAAAGTAGATACATAAGTAGGTGACTTCTTTGATCATGCCTTCATGTTAGAATATACAACTAGAATTTGAACTCAAATTTCAAGAAAATTATTAAAATGTTGACTAATGATTCTATCATTACCATTCCAATTTGACATTTATAAATATAATTTATCTACCAATGGTTTACTTCAGCATAAATTTTTGCAAGAATTTTAAGACTGTAATGTGTTAGTAACCCATTAACAATGTTTGTAACTAAATAATTTACAAAACAAGTGTATTCTACAGAATTTTGTAGGATAGCCTTATTTAAGATGTTATATAGAGATTTTTAGAATAGATGGAACAAGTAGAATAAGATTTTTTCAGCTAAATACTTTTATAAATTATTTAAACTTTGCATATTAAGTAAAAGTCCAGTGTTTTAAAATATTAAAAATAAAAATCTACATAAATATATGTATAGAATTTATTGAAAATAAGTAAAAAGTAAAAGAAAAGTAATTAAAAACAAGATGTGACAAAGACTTAAGTGTCTTAAATTAATTTTAATTTCCTTATACTAATTGTTTTCAACTTCTGGTGATGGTATTCTGAGGTTAACTAACCATATGTGTCACAGCAGTATGAATACACTTCAAGAAATATCTCATTAGATGAATTCACTGTAGTGTGTACATCATAGCATGTACTTATATAAACTCAAATGCTACAATGTCACTGAATGATATAATCTTATGGGTTCAATACAATATATGTGGAAAACTGTTGATTGAAAAGTCATGAAGCAGTTCATTGCTATACCTACATAGAAACAAATGATGGGATAAATATCTTTACATCTCTGTATGCCCACTTTATCCATAAGGCTTATTCTTAATTTTATATTACTTTCAACTCAGGTTTTAATTTGCCTCAGTTTTTAAAAATGCATCTTTTCTGATTCATTTTTCATTACTCAATTACTCTAGAATTTGATAGTACAGAAAAAATTCATTTACTATATTCAGAATTTAAGACAACTTATTTTTATAAGTTTTACTCACTTAAGTTTCACTTAAGAAAAAAATCCAATTCATTCATTTTTTCCCCTATTATTCTTACATTCCTTTTTCCTCCAAATCAATAATGTCACTATATGACTATGATGATTTTTCATATTATTTCCTTGGCATTCATACATCCAGGTGGCTGGGATGGTATATGAAATAGAGTCATTGCTAATTTTTTGTCAAAAAAAAAAAGACCAAAATTCATGAAAGAGAATTTAACAAAGAACAAAATATGGTTACCATAAATATTAAAATGATTAAATATTAGTAGGTCATGAAAATAAAAATTAAGGTAGAGTGATAATTATTTTATGTATTACAGATATATGTATGACAAATACATAAATGCACCTTCACTCATTATTTTAGATAAGATATATAAAAGACTTCTATAAATTAAATAATTTTAAAATACAAAAACATAGAAAATTAAAAATAAGCAGATAAAGCATATAAATCCCAAGAGTAGAGTAATGGAATAATTTTATTACAAGGCCAAGATCAAATGTGAAAAACATAAATAACCATGAGGTTAACCATTAAAAAGCAAGAGCAATCAAGTAAAATACACAACAAACTGGCTTTTTTTTTTTTTTTGGTGGTACTGGGGTTTTGAACTCAGGATTTCATGCTTGCTATACAGGCAGTTTTATTCCATTGAGATGGTGTCTCACAAATTTTTTTGCCTGGGCTGGTCTCAAACCTTGGTCCTCCTGATCTGAGCCTTCTAAGAACTTAGGATGAATGTGTGAGCTACCAGGATCCAGTACAAACTGGCTCTTACATGTTGTTAATAATAGTCTTCAAATTTAAAATTTAAGAATTGGCAAAATCACAAGAACACAGGATCTGTAGTTACATTGAGAGATATTAATATGCTTATAGATAACAGGAGAGACCCTGCTGATCAAAAAATTTAAAAATGTCCACATCTTAGAAATTTGAATAAGAAAATTGTGTATTTTTTCTAGAAAGCTATTTTATGAAAATATGTCTATAAAGAATTTTGCAAGAAGAAACTGAGAACATCATTTTCAGATGAATATGGAATATTTATAAAAATCTCTCTTATATCTCAAAGATAAGGTAAATATGAAGGGACAGTATCACATAATCCATATCCTCTGAAAGACAGCGAGAGTGAAAATGAAATAAAAAATAAATTAGAATGTGAAAAAACTAAATTGTTGAAAAGAATTACCCATTGTATTTTAAAATAACCATTTAAAAAGATGAAAAAATTAGGGAAAATGTTATTATCAATGCAATTTCTTACAAAGAAGCAATGAATTACATTTCTTTAAGCAAGTGTTGGTGCAAAATGTATAGTCAAAACATACTAAATATGTAGTTAGAATTGTTGAAAAGAAATTATTGTAGAAGTACTGAGTTAAAATAAGCAAGCACATAGGTAAATTGTTAGCTTGAGACCATGAGGTTTTTTTTATCCTGTTTCTCCTAGCTCTAAACATAGATGTGAATTAGAACCAAGATTTGACATTGAACTCATTGTCATATATGGCAGGGTGGATGCCATATATGAAGTCAAAAAGCAAGAAGATTGTTACAAAATATCTTTTGAAATGACATAGGTTACAAATTATGGGCCTCACACTACCCAAAATGCTGACTTTCTGATTATGAAATAAAAATGATAATTATGTTTAGTTAAAACAAATTATGAATAAAAAGTCTTTATTCTAATCATAGTTATACTTAAGTATATTTCCTTTAAATAATAAAGTATATTCATTATTATTTATTTCAAAAACATTACTGACATAGTTATGTCTTATTAAAATGCTCTCCAGGTGAACAAAGTAATTAAAATCACTATCAGTAAAAAATAAGAACATCTGTATTACAACCCACTGGCTACCAATTCCCCAAACATTTATAGATATTATTATTATTATTTATCACTAAAAGAATAATTTAAATTAGCTAAACTTTTTAATTAGTAGTCCAATGATTTTGTTATGATCATGTTATAATCTACAACCATGAGCTAGATCTACACTAAAATTCATTGAGAGCCAAGTTACTTATGATGTTATGTGTAATACTTTGAAGGATGGAAAACTGGTTCCATTGTTCTGCTGTTCACTTATTACACTGACAATTGATCAACAGACCAAATAAGCCTCTATAGACTCAGTTATCCTTACAGTATACTCCACTTATTCCTCAGCTTTTTAATTTGCTAACTTCATAGGTTTAGGATCTAGTCACTTAGAAATTTAGGTTCATGTTCTTTTGTTGTTTGCTTTTTTGCTTCTAGTAATGGGATAGATTTAATTTTAACATTCGGTACTTACATGCATATGAAATTTATTTTGATTTGAGACGGAGAGAGTTCATCTGCTTGTTTTTCCATATAAGCAGCCTATTGTCCCCACACCACTGATGAAGCCTGGACCTCTGCCTGTGGATTTAAAGTACCTAATATTTTACATTATTGAGCCTCAAAAGGCACACAGTTCTGTTTCTGCCTTTCTCTCTCTCTCTCTCTCTCTCTCTCTCTCTCTCTCCTTTTGTAGGACTGGAGTTTGAACTAAGGGCTTAGCACTTACAAAGCAAGATTTCTACTGCTTCAGCCAAACCTCTAGTCCATTTTGCTTTAGTCATGTTTTGGGGGTTTTTGTTTATTTCTTTTCCTTTGTTTAATTATTGGTGTACTGAAGGTACATCGTGACATTTACCACATTTCTTGCAATATGTCATAGTTGAATTCAGCACCTCTATCATACTCGTTAATTCTCCCTTCCCCTATTCTTGGAATAGTTTCAGCAGGTCTCATTTTTCCATTTTCATACATAACATTTCCACCATATTCATCCTCCTACATACCCTCCTTATATCATTCTCCCCTCCACTGGTGCCAACCCCTAGGCAGGACCTGATTTACCACCATGTTCCCTGTTTTTGAAAAATGCCTTTTTTGTTTGTTTGTTTAAGAAAGCTATACAGTGAGTTTCGCTGTGACATTCCCATGTATATATATATATATATATATTTCAACCCCAATTGGTTCATCCCCTCTACTTTTCTCCTTTCTACCTTATTCTTATGGTGATTTCAATAAGTTGAAAGATTCTATATTCCTTATATAGAAATTTCCTCAACCATATTCTTAATTTCCATCTTTTACCTTCCCTCTCTCGTATGTGACTCCCCTTTAGCATGACTTGTTTTCATAGTATTGCTTCTATTTCTGTAAGGTCTCTACTGTACATACAAGAGAAACTATATGAGCTTTGACTTTCTGAACCTAGATCACTTATGATGATGTTCTACAGTTCCATCCTTTTAAGTGTAACTGACCAGATTTCATTCTTCTTTATGGCTGAATTAAATTCCATTGTAGGTTCTTATTCTTTATGGTAAGAGGCAGTGGTAATCACTTCTTCCCTAAATGTAAATGCTCACTTTTTCCCCTCATATCAAAGAATCTCCAGACATAAAAAGTTACTTACCATATTGTTTCTTTATTGTAAAATATGTCATCTATTAAATAATATTCTCTATTCCTGAAAATAAGTGAATATTGTTTTAATAGATAATAATTATTATTTATAATAGGCACTATCCAAATAAGAGACTTTACTTCCTGCATGTGTAATGTTGAGACAAATACAGAGAACTATTAACTTTTACACTTTCATTTTGAAATCAATGTAATTATGAGGATGACTATTAATAAGAAAAGAAGTTATCAGCCAAGGTACTCCACTCTTCTTAGTAAAAGGTCACCCCATGCTGAATTCCTCTTTATCTAAAATGGGTACGAAAATAACATCATAGGATACACCTCAGTCTGATCCTGAAGTTCCCTAAAATACCTGGCCAATGTACTTGTGACAAGTAAATAATTTCTTTACATTAATTGTTATCTACAGACAAATTAATTGACTCTTAAAGAATGCCTAATTTAGAACATTTTGCATGGTGTGTATGTGTATGTGAATATCTTCGGGGTGATTCTCATCGTAGAGTTTATGTAAAGCAACAGAGAATGGTTGTATTTGTTCTTTTCTTTCTCTCCCCATCTTTTCTACTGCTACTTTAAGAAAAAACAGTTTTCAAAGTACTTATCATAATCAGTTCTAAGTAAAATGAAGACATTCAAGAGTTACTCTCTCCCTTAGGAGTGAAGAAAAAAAGATTCTATGGACAGTAACCTTAATCTGTTTTATTCTGTTGTAAGTGTAGTTTGCACTCAACTCCCTGTAATTGGATCTATTAACAAAGATATTTTTGTAAATTGCTATTGACTATACAAATTGTCTTCCTAGGTCTTCATTAAAATATAAGACTAATAAAAGTATTTTATTTTAATGATTAGCAAGTAGGGGCAGCAAGAACTTTATTAGCTGAGCACAGGAAGTGCTGCTGCTGTTCTGCTATGAAGCATGGAACAAATTTATTTAGGTAAAATAAAGTGGAAGCAAAGCAAAAGTGTGCCCTCTGTCTGGAGGCAGGGCAGACTGAGGATGGAATGTTGCATTGGGGTTCCTGAGACCTCAAACTTTAATTGGGGTCTGTAGAAAAGGAGATGGTTAGTCCTGGATTACTAGGTTATATGTAATTAACTCTCAAAGACTGAGCCTGCTATTGTTGAGGCTCCCAGGGATGTAGGTCAGCAATACCTTGCTGCAGTGTCACAAGCCATTTTGTTAATGTCAGCAATCTGGGATGTGATTTCTTATCAACATGCAAACCATGGTCCTCAGCCTTCAGGTTTTCTAACTACCTGCTTAGTGTTCATCAATAATTGCTTTTGTGCTCTTTTGATTTTTGTCAGGGTGCTAAATATTGAGGAAACCGAGTCTAAACTGAATTAAAGTTCTCTAAAAAGTCTTTTTTTTTAATGACCACTTGTGACTATGATTAAACATGTATTAGTTTAAGTGACTTGCTTTCATTGGCTTTGTTTCATATTTTCCTTGTAATACTTTATAACTATTATCTATGATATTCTGCAGTATTTTTAAGATGCCAAGTCATCATCTTTAGGAAAGACAGAATTAGACTTTAAAAAGCACTCCAGGTAAGCCCAATCTAAGAGCTACTTCTAAACTTATTTGTTGCTTAAATTTGTCCAAAGGGATCTTATTGGCACTGACTCCCACCCATCCTCTATTACTTTCCCTCCAACATAGGACCAGATCAGACCATCTAGGAGAAAGCTAATCCTGTTAACAAGGAATAAAATGCTCTATAGGCAAAAATCTTAGAAAACGTTGTTTAGAGACAAAGAGTTTGGAGAAAAACTACTCATAATTCATACATTGTCAGAATACAAATGGAGTCATTTTTGCCAGACCTCTCAAAAATACCCAAAGCTGAGAGGTTTGAAGCAGGTGTTGTTATTCA
This sequence comes from Castor canadensis, assembly GCF_047511655.1. NCBI lineage: Eukaryota > Metazoa > Chordata > Mammalia > Rodentia > Castoridae > Castor > Castor canadensis. The sequence goes on from NC_133398.1 coordinate 59,624,116, forward strand.
TATATGGTTATATGGCATTAAAGTCCTTCCTAGGCATCTCTGACAAAACGTAAACATGTGCTTTTTAACCAAGGCCTTCTGCTTAAACAGAGATAATATGACTATTTCTACAGGCTCAAGACACATTCTTTTACTAGTTCATGCTCATGGAGTTATTTATTCTCTCTTGTGTTCTGCTTTGTAATGGTATTTAACTTTTGCTTAGAGACACTCTGAGTCTTCTTTCTGCACAGGACTAACTCCTATTGATGTTTACCATCTACCTCGCTTGGCAGCTGTACTTTGGCACCCCTGAGCCCTAATACAGATATTGGCTCACTTGCAGTGGCAGTCTGGACAAAAAGGACCATTCAGTTAATTCCTTTCCTAGTTGGGTTGGGGATAGCTGCAGGAATAGGTACCGGGATAGCAAAACTAACCACCTTGCTCTCACATTACCAAAAATCATACAAAGACTCCTGACAGGCTGGAAGAAGAAGAAGAAGGAAAAAAAAAAAAAACACATGATTCAGAATCAAATAGACTCTGTGGCAATTGGCACGCTTCAAAAACAGGAGCGTATTAGATTTTCTTGAAGCTAAAAAAAAGTGGGTTTTATCTTTTACTAGCAGAAGAGTATTGTTTCTATGTAAATAATGCAGGTTTGATCAGAGAAGCAGCAACAACAACAACAAAAGCTGCTTACAGAACTTCCCAAATCTGATAAAACTTATCTGAGTCCTGGGTATCATGTTTACTATTTGGAAATAGGTATTCTAGATATTGCCCCTTCTGATCTTTCTATTGGTGCTCACAGCTGGACTTTGCCTGACGAACTTGTTGAACAAATATGTCTCTTCTAGGATCAGGGCTTTTATGATTCAAGTCTTGATGCAAAAATGCTACTAACATCTATAAATGAACAAGATGGTCATGAGTAACCCTAATCATTCTGGACACATTCAGACAGCAGGAGCCATCTGGTTACCAAATAAGTTCTGAGGGAAAGAGGCAATTTACATGATAGGTACGATCTACAGTCCTTTGCCAGCCTTGAAACAGATATAGAAGATAGAAACCCTCCACACCCTCAGCAATCCTCAATAAGATTTTTTGAGATATTGTCCCATAGAGGGGAGCTGAGACAGGCTAGTAGTAGGGAAAGAGACCCACCATGGTATTCTACTCTGTTCAGCAAAAAGTTACCCCTTTGTTCCCACTCAGTACCACACTGAAACATATCCTCAGTTGTAAATTTCTTTTCTTTTTTTAATACATTTTATATTTTACTTTATTGTTATGATGGGTGGGGATATATTGTGACATTTACTCAGATTCTTACAATGTATCAAGTATATCATAATAAACTACCTAAATTCTTTTTCAATTGTTAGTTCTTTGCAGATAATTTCCCCAAAAGGCAAGCGACTCTCTTAGCCAGCTTAGACCAGTAAATGGTGCATGTCTTAAAGAAAGGAAATCTGTTTTCAATCTGAAGTCTCAGGTAAAGCCCTCTACTTAAAAACTTATGAATATTGGTCAGATCTCATATATACAATTAAAGATTTTGGAATCAGCATAAGCACATGCATAGAATAGCAAGGCCTTGTCAATCAAACCTGTAAATCACCCTTGTCCATTTTGCAAAGATGGTCCAGAGTATTCCCACTCTTAGTTCTTACAACTTATAAATTGCCTTTTGAACAAGAATGGGGCTTCTATGCCACTTTTACGTATCCCACTTCTCTTTCTTTTGCAGTGCTTATTCTTTCCTTTTCCTTTCTATAAAGATTTGCTTCTGCTTTGCAATGTGTTTCTGTGCTGTTGTCTATTCAGGAGATACAAGGGTCTGAAATCTTCTTGACCTGGGTTTTCTGATGATCACCAACTGGTAACAATTATCTTTAAAAAGCCAAGCCCATACCTCCCTTGTGTGCTCTCGCTTTATCATGTGATCAAAGTCCAATCCTCTTGTTGTGTTTGTCCTTGATCTAATGTCCACATATGAGGGAGAACATACGATTTTTGGTCTTTTGGGCCAGGCTAACCTCACTCAGAATGATGTTCTCCAATTCCATCCATTTACCAATGAAAACACCTAAAAATTAGATAGCATTTGTTGCCCTCAAAGCAGAGAAACTAAAGCAGATACTTTAAAGCAACTGAGGCCAACAGGTCAAGGGGACAAGGAACTAGAGAAAAGGTTAGTTCAAGAAGAATTAACTTAGAAGGTAACACACATGCACAGGAAATCAGTGTGAGTCAACTCCCTGTATAGCTATCCTTATCTAAACTAGCAAAAACCTTTGGTCCTTCCTATTATTGCTTATACTCTCTCTTCAACAAAATTAGAGATAAGGGAGGAAGTGGGGGGGATAAGGGAGGGGTTGGGGGAAATGGGGAGAAATGACTCAAACATGTATGCACATATGAATAAAATAAAAATTAAAAAAAATAGCCAAGCCCACTGTAGATTAGTAAGACCACAACCAATTCATTTGACTACTTGATTAATTATTAGTTATACCTATCATTCTTGGCTTGATAAAGACTCTGAATAATTAATACAATAACCTGCATTATACCATCAGTAAAATGATGCTTTCATTAAATATTGAAATGCTGCTGAAACAAAACAAAATGATACAAATCAGTTTTAGAAATGGAAAGACAAAAAAATCACAAGGGAATTTCTGTATGTACAGGTGTTCAAAAATTTTCTGCCTTGAAAAATCTTAAAAGAAATATGCAAAAGCAAACTTCTGTATGAGGGACTAAAACCAGATAATTATCTTGAGAAGGACACAAATTCTACCAAAAATACATTTATAGATTTAATTTTGGTCATGACCAATCAGAACATTTTGTATTTGTGTTCTGAAAACCAGTGTAATGTTTTTCAGATTAATTATGAAAGTCACTAAAAGTGACAGATTAAAAAATTCATAAAAGTTATATCCTTTCATGGAAAAGTTTCATCAATAAATGTGCAAAGCTTTGTTCAATATATGTTTTAAAAGTGTTTTATATCATTTTTGATGGAACAAAGTTGATTAATGTAAATGCAAAACATTACTATTATGCAATTTTTTTAAAGCTAGATACTATGGAATGTTTTTCATACTTCAGAAATTTTATTTACTATACACTTAAAAACTTCATTTATATATAATCTATGTTACTGGTTAAACTATAAAGGACAGAAAACTTAATTGAGTTGTTTTCCATTTACTTTCCTCCACTGATGATTGCTTCCCTTGCATTGATTCAGCTATTTTTTTCTTTTATTGTGGTGCTTGGCAGGGGTACACTGTGGCATTTATAAAGGTTCTTACAATGTATCAAATATATCATACTTGAAATCACCCCCACCACTGCAGCTATCTTTAGGGTGTTATCTGTTCATTGCTTAGATTTTTACATGCTCAGGTTTAGTAAATTTGTTCCAGGTACTTAAACTGCTTTTATGAAAAACTCTGACTCCTTTCTTGGGCCCATTAATTAAGCAAAAGAAAGAGTAAAGCTTGGAATCTCTGCCTCCATTTTGGTATCTGTGTTCTTTGCACTGAGATATTCAACTTTTAACTATCTTGGTATCCAGGAAGGACAGGACTGATTAATAACATCTTAAAATGAGGGATGAAAGTACTCTCCACAATGAATGTAACAGCAGAGCTACCTTAGGACAGACTATCCACCAGGCAACAATGATTTGCTTATCCTGACCAGATTGCTCCCCTGAAGTGATGAACCCTTCTCAAAACAAGAACTGACATCATTGGCAGTCAGGCCACACCTGGGACTGTGGCTACTTAAATATGCATACCTTTTATCTCCTGCCCTAATTCTGTCTCTATTTAAACATAAATGTCTATACTCTGAAGATGGCTGAGAATGGACTGGAGCACTTACTTTGCCTTTTTTCCCACTGGACACAAGCAGTGTGATAAACCTCCTTCTTTGCTCTTCACCATTACTTTTCTCCTTATTTGGTTTGTTGAGGTGAGTGGCTGGATCAGACACGTTGAATCCCTGGAGTATAAGCCTGGGCCTAAAACTCTCATATTAAAGCAAATTTTATATTTATTATTATTTAAAATTATGATTTAATATTTTCTTTTTAAAAAGTAACTATTATTTTATTTTTAAAAAGTAACAATAAAACAAAAACATTTTTTCCTTTATATAACCACATGGCTGTGCTGTCCATATTATAGCTTCATTCAAAATTGTTTAATCAAACTGCAGCCATATCTGCAGTTTATTGAGGTTTATTTGGGGAAGAGAGCTATATTTTCAACTCTGACAATTATACATATTTAGATAATGCCAAATATAAAGTAGCAAAATTTTAGACATGTTATCTAGAGATAAGGCTATACAAACAAAAGAAATAGCCTGAAGTCTATCTCTAGGAAATTGCATATGTGTGTGAAGTAGGAGCATTGGAAAGAAGTATGTGATACACTTTATGTATAATATTCCTATAAAGAAATCTTAAATTGAAGAAACATGATTTTACTTAATAGGTACATGAACAACTAAATCTTAGTACTTCTTTGCTTTGTAATGGTACAAAAATTCTAAACTTTTGTGAGTAATTATATACCAAGATCAAATACTTGCAAAGATTTTTCTTTTATTTGCTAATTGCCTTTCTAAGATTCCATGAGTAGTTTGATTTCTTTTGCAAGTTTTTATGTTTCTTTCTGTTGTCTCTTTTAAAAATGTCAGATTTGTTAATATAGGCAAGAAGAATTGCCCTAGCTACTTCTCTTTGAATGATAAAGTTCCTGATAGCCTATACCTACACCAAAGATTGACATGTAGGACTGCCAGTGAGCCAAGGATTAACATTAACACCATGGTACAACACATGGGCAGCCTCTGCATAGTGGACATACCATTTGAGTGGGGACAAAAAGGGTACGGGGAACTAACTTCAAGACTTTCAGAATCCCCACAGTATTAGATATAACCTCAAGTGGGCAGCTTCTAAACATCCACCTCACCCTTGAATTGTAACTGTGCCTGTTTAGACAGTTGGCTCTCATTCAACTACCTACCTCTAACTTCAAGGTATACTATGCTTTACTAAGAAATTACTGTTTGCTATCTTTCTTTTTTCCATGGGTCTTTTGCAGCTTGATTCTTTTGTAATACCTGACTCAGGAACTTAAGTATAGACACTATATTCAAGAACTGAGGATTATCTAAAATACTCCAAACACAGATGACAGTTTCTTTGTCCATGTACCAAACAGATAAGATCATGCGACTTTCTCTTTTTCCCTAAAACAACACAAACAAAACAAGCAAAAAACTTTGAGAAAAAAAGATGAAATATGATGAGTATGAGTAAAGAGACAAATAAAGAGATCAAAGACAGTGCACAATTAATGTAATCTGATCCAAACATGAGGTCTACAGTTCCTTTGTAAGCCAAGTCTGTTCAGTGAAGCAGTAGGTCCTGCAGAAATGGTCTGCTGTTTTTTGTCTCTTGCTTTGACTTCGGACATATTGTATCTGCTTTTCTGTTTTTTTTACATCAGATAATAATGGACAAAACTCCTGAGGGAAAATTTTCATTATTTCCATAGTATATCTATTCATATTATAATCCATCTATGCTAACTTGAAAGTCTCCCCTTTTCAATGGTTGTACTCCTACAAGTTTAGTGCTCAGAAGGCAAATACTTAAAACATTTGTTATAGTTAGGAAGTTGTTTTCTGAACCTTTAGGGAACAATTGTACATTATAATCATTTCCTTTTCTCAGTTGACTATCAACATTGGGTTTTTCTCATCATTTTAACATAAAGTCAAATTAATTTTAGTGAATGTGAAGATAGAATATTAAAAAAAAACCTTCTGATACTGGTTGTATTTTAGTCAATTTTATTCATATGAATTTACTCTTGCTTATGAATTTTCTTTCCTTTTTGGGAATATGACCAAATGGCATTAGAGTAATTTTAAACAAAAGACAAATAAAAACAAAATTGTCAACTCAGACTTCCTTGCCTTAGTGAAAACCAAGCTCATTATTTTTTGTAGGAAAAGAGCACAAGAACAGAAACATCACACTTTTGATGTGGCACCTGTTCTTGTTTAATTAAATTAACTTTAACAGACATGATATATTCATTTCCTACCTCATTCTCACGTTTTTTTCTTTTCCTGTAAGAACAAAAAAAATTCTAAAACATCTTAGGTTATGCATGACTAAGTGTAGATTTTCAAAAAAAATTTTCTCAACTGAAAGTTATTTTAGGTTGATAGAGCATAATGATATCATTAGTTTTAATCACAAACTTTCATCAGGGATAAGGAACATTGTGATCAACATTATTTATATCAATGGTATGTCATAAGGAATATTTGGTATAAGAATTATTATTTATAGGACTATAATGATAAATGAAGTTAAGACAAAAACATTTCTGTTCCTCATTTGTGCTCTTTGAAGCAATCTGAATTGTGACTTAAAATGAATTCTCTTTTCAAGAATTTAAAACAATTGTAAATATTTGGACACTTACCATAAAATATATTTGAGATTTTCTAAGTACATTCCATGTAAAGGTAATCATAAGGAAGTAGAAGTTTGTTTTAACATAAATACTGCTTGATAAACAAGTGTGCATTATTTAAGTTCCCAAAAAATTATAGTGAAATGGACTGGGAGGAAAGATAGGTAAGACTATAATTTAAGTGTACTTTTTCAGTTAAGCAAAGCATTAATATTTTATTTTTTCCATACCAATATAAAATTTGTACTGAAAAATAAACATATGAGGAACTGTTCTATTTTTACAATATTATATTTAGATGAAATATAGGCATAATATCTACAATAGAGGTGTAATTAAATTTTTTAAATTTGGTATATTCGTTTTCTATCTTTCATAGAGTTGTCATAATTACAAATATCAGATCTTCTGTGAAATCACTCAGGTATACTCCTGTATATCAGGTTTTACTCTAAATGGGACACAGCGATGAACTTTATTACTCTATATACAAACAATACAACTTCACATGAATGACTGCCAAAAGTTCAGTTGGATTAGGCAGATTAAGCTTTCTATTTTGCCTGAAACTTCAACATAAATTTTTTCTTTGAATTTTCACTTCATCTTTGAAGAAAAAGAGTAGACCAAGTTTGCAAGCCTGTGCCTCTTGAGTGTTGTGATTAACACAGACAATTTGCCAGTCCAGAAGAAGGAAGCAAGACTGAGATAATAATGCCTTTGAGCAAAGGAGGTTATTAAAAAAATATATCCTAGGTCTTTCTTTGAATATAATTAGCAATTAGCATTTTACTAGTGATCAAATACTACTCAGGTTAAACCTTCATCTCCTTTAGGGAGGATGAGTTAACTAGTTAGGGAGAGTCACAACAGGAATTTCTTTCCTTATGTTATAGAAAGAAATCATAAATAATTCCTCCAACTCACAAGACCACCTTTTAGTGTTTCTGTGCTGTTGTCCTATTTCCATAAAAATTTTAGTCAGTATTCTATGAAAAATGTATTCAAAGTTTCTCAGAGTATAATTTTCTTCTGTTGCTTCTTTCAGCAATTTCCATTGTTCTTTTTTTTTAAAAAGTCATATTTAAGAAAAGATGTAAAATTTAAATCTCTAAAGTGAAAATATTTCTATTTTTTAAAATAAGATTATAAAAACGTGTGTTCATCTGAGTGATACTTATCTTAAGATATGAACATTTTTCAGATATTCCAACTCTGACTTTTAAAATGTTGATGTATTACATCTGAATTGAAATTAAAGAAAATAAAATGCAATATTTAACACTGTCCGTATCTGCTATTATTTTCAAACTTTCAAAGTATATATGTATATGTATATATATATATAATGTACCCAAGATGATGAATAAGGAAAAAATGATAATTTTGAATTTGAGTTGACTTTGATTGTGATCACCAATAATACTTATTTATTTAGATAATATTATTTTTAGAGTGACCAAAAATGGCAGCTAAGGTATGGAGTCAGATATCCTAAGATCTGTGACTCCAGAAAGCTCCTCGAGATGCTGGAGCCACACTGGCATAATTCTGATTGCTCCTAGCCAAAATATTAACTGCCATCACATCAGGTGTATATAAAATTCAAAGACCGACTTTTAAATCAGCTTTTAATTGCACCTAACAGCTGCAAAAATTCCTCCTGCACAGCCAGCAAGTCTTTTCCAGACTGTGGCACTGGGAAAAAAAGTACCCAGAAGCTTCTCTCTCTCTCTCTCTCTCTCTCTCTCTCTCTCTCTCTCTCTCTCTCTCTCTCTTCCTCTCTCTCTCTCTCTTCCTCTTTTTTTTTCTTTTCTTTTTTTTCTTCTCCCAACAAGCAGAAGACAGAGCATCAATCAGAATCAAACCCTGCAAAATCCTGGACCCCTAGCTCATGGAAAGCCTCCCTAGCCTTGCTCCATTTCTCCCTTCCAGCTGGCTCCAAAGCTGCTTGCATGAAACTGCAAAAGAAACAGGAGAGCATCACCAAACACCTCACACAGCTCTCCTACCCACCCTCCACCCCACGAAAATAATTCAGTGCAGAATCTAGGCAGAATGAAGACCCTCACCCCAGCAAAACTAAAAAACATAGCAAGCTGCAATCTAACCCCAACATCAGAGGTGGGGGGGACATTGAACCCATCTTGGAGAATGGAGGTGGGGCAAAGAGTGGATCTCTCACTGCTGAACTGTCAGGGGTGTGACAAGGAACCAAGCTCTCAGTGCTGAACTCTCAGTGACATGCCATAAAGGAACAAAGGTTGAGAGCAGGGGCAGGCCAACAAGGTCAACCACCTAGAGGAGCTGCCGGCATCCAGCAGAAATCAGGAGAGGCATAAAGGCTGAGAGAGGGAGCAGAAGGACAAACTAACCTTCCAAAGCAAGGCAGGAGGTGAATACCAGAGCTGATCTTTGAAACAGAGGGCAGTATTCAAAACTTAATTGACCCACCTGAAGAACAACACAGCTACAACCTGCTGAGCTCTAACCACCTTCATGAGCCAGCAGTCTTAGCTCACCCTCCCAACTCCAACTAATCTTGTGGACAGAAGGTCCAGATACCACTCACAAGCCAGTTGTCTGGTGAGACCACATCAGAGCATCCACTTGAATGCCAATACCAAGATTGCACACCTAAGGAATAACTCCAGAACTTTTATTAATAAACTGAACATTCTGTGGTTCCTAAACCTGGTGTTTTTTTATTGTCTTTCTTCCTTTTTTTCTTCTTTTAATTCCTGTATTATTATCTCCATCATCACTATTCTTTTATCCCTATTCTTACCCTCTTCACTTTCCCTCTTTCTCCTGTACTAAAATCCATTTTTCTTCCTCCCAAGTACCCTTTCTGCCCCTTCTCATACACTCTGTCTCCTGTATTCAACTCCATCTCCCATCTTCCCCCAACCTGTCACCACATTACTACTCCCTCCTACATACTCACCACCTTCTGACTAGCCTACTGTACCAACTGCACACAACTCCAGCCCTCTGAAGTCCCTGACACTAACACTCTCCAGTACAACAACAGTAATACACCCAAACACACATAAGGGCCACAAAACCTAGCAGACCCAATACCTCTTAACCCACCCACCCACTCCTTTTCTGGCCCCCCCCTTTTTTAGTGCCACCTCTACCAATTCCCCTAAATCTACAACTATCCTAATAACCATTACCCTCCAACTCCAACTGTTTATAGGTATTATTATCAAGGGGTTTTTCTACAGAATATGTTAACGACTGGCCAAGCATGGAAAGTGAAATTACACTTCAAATCAGGGTCAGAGAGAGCACATCAACCTAGCTAACAACCATGTAAGCCGCAAAACTAAAATTAAATCAGGAAAAGAAGTCAGGCAATCAAATCCACCAACTATCCTACCAAAAATATAATGGCACAGAACCAAGTGGAGCAGTGGGAACAAAAGAAGGGACAAGAACTACTCTTCATTAAAAAAAAAAAGTGAGATTCAGGGGAAATGAAGAAAATGGATACCCAGTTCCTGACTTAAACAAAACAATGATAAAGGTAATTAAGGAACTCAGCAATGCCCTAAAAAAAAAAAAAAAACCCAAAGAAGAAAATCTGGGAAGAAATCTCTGAGAATAATCTCTGAGATATTAGACATGATTAACCAGAATGTATAAGATGCACTCAAGAAATTTCAAGACACCAAAAATAAAGAATGTGAGATGACACAAGTAACAAATAAAGGAACTCAGAGAGGACCTCAACAAACACCAAAGTGGAACAAATGACACCATAAAAAGAGAGATACATGAATTAAAGTGGACAGTAAATAATAAAAGAAGAGTTGAACAAAGATGGAAAAACTCAGAAGAAAAAATCAAACACAAATCCTGGAAATAAAAAGTCCCTATAGTTAAACAACAACAGCAACAACAACAAACATTGGAAGGCCATTCTAGCAGACTAGAACAAGTGGAAGACAGAATTTCAGAGCTCAAAGATAAAATACAAATTAAAGGAAAAACAGAAGAAAACTTAGTCAAACAACTCAAGAGCTGTGGAAAGAATATTCAAGAACTCAACAGCTGTATAAAAAGACCAAACCTGAGAATCATGGGCATTGAAGAAGGAGAAGAGGTGCAAGCCAAGAAGATATATAAAATATTCGATAAAATAATAACAGAAAATTTCCCAAATCCTGAGAACATTTTGCCTATTCAGGTAAAGGAAGCCTCCAGGATACCAAATAGACTTGGCCAAAATAGCCCCTCCCCCTGGCATATTATTATTAATACAATAAGCACAGAGAGCAGGAAAAGAATATTGAAGGATACAAGATAGAAAAACAAATAACATATAAAGGTAAACCCATCAAAATGACAGCAGATTTCGCAGTGGAAACTTTAAAAGCAAGAAGGGCTTGGAATGAGGTATTTCAGACACCACATGAAAATAACTTCATCCTAGTACACTCTACCCATCAAAACTATCACTCAAAACTTAAAGAGCAATAAAAATCTTCCATGATCAACAGAAACTAAAACAGTACATGACCACAAAACATGACTACAGAATATTCTCCAAGGAATTCTGCACACAGAAGATGAAAACAAACAAGACCACAAGAGGATGGGAAACATCAAACCACAAGGGAAGAAAAAACAAGCAATCAGAGACTAGCGTTGATTCAACTGCACACAGTCAAATCCTTAAACAAAAAAATTCAACTAAATGGCAGGAATCACCTCATACCTGTCAATATTAACACTGAATGTTAACAGACTTGACTCCCCCATCAAAAGACACCATTTGGCAAAGTGGCTTAAAAAGGATGATCCAACAATCTGTTGTTTATAAGAGGTCTACCTGATTGTTGGTAATAAACACTGGCTTAGGGCCAAAGGCTGGAAGAAGATTTACTAGGTCAATGGCTCCAGAAAACAGGCAGGAGAAGCAATACTTATATTAGACAAGTAAACTTTAAACTTATATTGGTAAAATGAGATAAAGAAGGACACTTCATACTAATAAAAGTGCAATATATCAAAGGAAATAATTACAAACTATATGCACCCAATGTCAATGCACCCAATTTCATCAAGCATACACTAAAGGACTTAAAAGCACATATAGACTCCAACACAGTGGTATTGGGAGACTTTAATGCCTCTCTATCACCAATAGATAGGTCATCCAAACAAAAAATCAACAGAGAAATCCTAGAACAAAATGACATCATAAATCAAATGGACTTAACTAATGTCTACAGAATATTTCATCAACAATACCACAATGTATATTATTCTCAGCAGCCAATGGAACTTTCTTCAAAATGGGTCATATCTTAGGACACAAAGCAAGCCTTATCAAATATCAAAAAATAAAAATAACCCCTTTCATTCTATCTGACCACAATGCATTAAAAGTAGAACTCAACAACAAAACAAAAGCAGAAAATACTCAAATAATTGGATACTGAATAACATGCTGCTCAATGATCATTGGGTTACATAGATAAATAAGAGAGGAAATCAAAAGATTCCTAGAAGATAATGAAAATGAAAGCACCACCAACCAGAACCTATGGGACACAGCAAAGAAAGTCCTTAGAGGAAAGTAAGCTATGGGACACAGCAAAAGAAGCCATAAGAGGAAAGTTTCTAGCATGAGTGCATACACTAAAAGGAAAGAAAGATTATAAATAAACAACCGAATGCTACATCTCAAACTCCTAGAAAAACTAGAGCAAGAAAAATCCAAAACAAGCAGAAGCAGTAAAATAATAACAATAATGCCCAAAATTAATAAAATGGAGACCACAAAACCATACAAAGAATCAATGAAACAAAAAACTGGTTCTTTGAAAAAATAAACAATACTGACAAACCCCTGAGAAATCTGACTAAAATGAGGAGAGAAAAGACCCAAATTAGCAAAATCAGAAATGAAAATGTATAGATAGCAACAAACACTATGGAAATCCAGGAAATCCTCAGAGACTACTTTGAGAACCTATATTCCAAAAAATTGGAAAATCTTGAAGAAATGAAAAAATTTCTAGATAGTTATGATATCCAAAACTGAACCAAGGAAATATTAGCCACGTAAACACATCTATAACACATAATAAAATTGAAGCAGCAATAGAGTCTTCTAAAAAACAAAAGTCCAGGACATGACAGATTATCAGTTGAATTCTACCAGACCTTTGAAGAAGAATTAATACCTATACTCCTTAAACTTTTCTGTGAAATAGAAAGGAAAGGAACACTGCATAACTCATTCTATGAAGACAATATTACACTCCTCCCCAAAACAGACAAGGCACAGCCAAAGAGGAGAACTACAGGCTTATCTCCTAATGAAAAAAAAAAAAACAAAGACTAAAACCACATGATCATCTCAATAGATGGAGAAAAAGCCTTTGATAAGATGATCTCTGCTTCATGATAAAAGCTCTAAGAAAACTAGGTATGGAAGGAATGTACCTCAACATTATGGCTAGATATAACAAACCTATAGCCAACATCATACTTAATGGGGAAAAATTGAAAGCATTCCCCCTATACTCAGGAAAGAGACAAGGGTGCCCCCTCTCTTGACTCCTATTCAACATAGTCTTAGAATTCCTACCCAGAGCAATAAAGCAAGAAGATGACATAAAAATACAAATATGTAAAGAAATAGTCAAAATATCCTTATCTGCAGATGACATGATCCTATACCTCAAAGACCCAAAAAACTCCACCCAAAAACATCTACAGCTTCAGCAATGTAACAGGATACAAAATCAACTTACAAAAATCAGTAGCCTTTCTATACATCAAAAATGACCAGATTGAAAAAGAATACAGGAAAACAATTCCATTTACAATAGCATCAAAAAAAAAATCAAATACCTAGGAATAAACTTAATGAAGGACATAAATGACCTTTACAAGGAGTACTACAAAACACTGAAGAAAGAGATGTAGGAAGAACACAGAAGGTAGAGAGTTCTCCCATGTTCATGGATTGCTAGAAATAACATAGTAAAAATGGCTATGCTACCAAAACAATCTACATGTTCAATGCAATAGCCATTAAAATTCCAATGACATTCATCACAGAGATTGAAAAATCTACCCCAAAGTTCATTGGAAACACAAAAGACCACGAATAGTCAAGGCAATACTGAGCAAAAATAGCAGTGCTGGAGGTATCATAATACACGACTTCAAACTACACTACAGAGCCAAGACAATAAAAACAGCACGGTACTGGCACAAAAACAGATATGTGTGGTTATGAATCCACACAGCTATGCCCACCTTATTTTTGACAAAGGCACCAAAAACATATGATGGAGGAAAGACAGTCTCTTCAACAAATGTTGCTGTGAAAAGTGGCTACCCATCTGCAAGAAATTGAAACTAGATCTATGTCTATCATCCTGTACTAGTATCAATTCAAAGTGGATTAAAGATGTTAAAATCATACCCAAAACCTTGAAGTTAGTAAATGAAAAGAGCAGGGAATATCCTGGAAGCAATAGGTATTGGCAAGGACTTCCTCAGTAGAACTCCATCAGCCCAGCAACTAAGAGAAAGAATGGACAAATGGGACTACATGAAATTAAAGGGCTTCTTCACAGCAAAAGAAACGGTCTTTAAATTGAAAAGACGACCCACAGAGTAGGAGAAAATATTTGCTAACTATACATCAGAGAAAGGACTGATAATCAGAATATACAGAGAACTCAAAAAACCAAACTCCCCTAAAATCAGTGAACCGATAAAGAAGTGGCAACAGAACTAAACAGAACTTTTTCTAAGGAAGAAATACAAATGGCCAAAGACATGACAAAATGCTCACCATCTCTGGCCATAAAGGAAATGCAAATCAAAACTACACTAAGACTCCACCTCACCCCTGTTAGAATGGCTATCATGAAGAACATTACCACCAACAAATGCTGGTGAGAATGAAGGGAAAAAAGAACCTTCATACACTGCTGGTGGGAACGTAAGCTAGTACAACCACTTTAGAAACCAATATGGAGGCTTCTTAAAAAACTAAACATAGATCTATCATATGACCCAGAAATACCAATCTTAAGGATATACCTGAAGGAATGTGACCCAAGTTATTACAAAAGAACCAGCACACCCATGTTTATTGCAGGACTACTTACAATAGCCAAACTATGGAAAAAATCCAAGATGCCCCACAACTGATGAATGGACCAAAAAAATGTGGTATTTATATACAATGTAGTTTTACTCAGCCACAAAGAAGAATGAAATTTTTTCATTCACTAGTAAGGGTGGCTCTAGAGAACAACATCTTAAGCAAAGTTAGCTGGCCCAGATGGCCAAAAATTGCATGTTCTCCTTCATATGCAGATTATAGACCTAAAACAAATGCAATAATATTACAAGGCATGGCTCAAACACTAAGGGTAGAACACCCATGAGAGAAAAAGGGAAAGGAAAGGAAACCTAAAACTTGAATGTGGTTGATATACTCCATGTTGAGAAGCAAGTAAAGTAATCTTAGATTGGCAGAGGCCAATATGAGAAGGGGACCAGGAAGTAGCCAAGAGGTCTGGTAGAGATAAACCAATGTGGGTTGCAATACACAAGTGCATGGAAGCAACACTAGGAATCTCTCTATATTGGTATCTTTTTCCCAAACAAACAAAAATGATATGTCTTTCTTATTATCTCTTATGTTTTCTCTTCAACAAAATTGGAGAGGAGGGCAGAATGTGTTCTTCCTGGTGGGAGGTTGGGGGTGGGGGGGGTTGGGTGAGGAGATAGGGAATGTCACAATGTATACACATGTAGATAAGTGTAAAAACGGTAAAAAAAAGGAAAAAAGGAAAAAAATAAAAACCTTTAATCATTAAAAAAAAGATTATCAGTTTTTAAAAAGCTTACCATCAATGGGACTTCTCATAAAGGATGTTTGCTACATATGAAATAGTCAACTTTGTGAAACTAAAGGTATTGGAATAACAAAAAACAAAAACTGAGAAAAGGGGGCATGGAGATGTGCCTCAAGGAGTAGAGCTCCTGCCTAGCAAGCACCAAGTCCTGAGATCAAACCTAAAAGAAATGAAACCAAAATGTGAAAAACTGCAAACATTTTTATTACCTTATATAGCCCTTCCATTGAGATCATTGGGATCAGTCTATACAGAACAAGAACACCAGGTTATTTTTTTTTGTCTCTTCCATGATATTTGAGAATGTACTTCTTAATGCAGTGTTTGCAAATGCTTCATTTTTCTCAGCATACCTCACAGAGCAGAAAGTATTTTATTAATTATAAACTATAAGACAGCACTCTTGAGAATTATAAATAAATTGTTAAAATTATTTAGCATTACTTCTGATATATATCCAATACACAACTATGATCAGTATTAATATTATTAATATTAATAATAATAATATCATCATTTCAGAGCTTTGAGGCATGACTTTTGTCTATATTGTCTTATAATTACTTAACCCCAAGTCTGAGAAATGTCTGTAGCTCAGACTTGCTCAACTGTGGCATGGAGTAAAGAGCCTGACATTGATTATTTAAGTCATATTTATTTGTTTAATGTATATGTATGTGCTAATTCAATGCTGACTGAGCCTTACCAATCAGAAAAAAAGGCAAAATGAGAAACAAGAAATGAAAATGAGAAACATGAAAGAAAAAGGGAAAATATCGTCCCAAGTTTGTGCTTCATTCAAAGGTTTATCTGCATAGTGAGATGATCACATTTTTATGCTTAAGGCAGTGTAATATTATTAAGTAATATTGTCATGTGTTGTCCTTTCATGTCTTATTAATAAAAATGAGGCAACTAAAAAAGAGGGCAGCTGAAAAATATTATCAGACTATGACCAGTAGCAGTACAAATAATCAGAATTATAATTTTTCATAGATTCTGTATTCCAGTTCTTTTTAAATAATCATTTCCTTAGTGAGATATTGGTATTTATAAAAGCTATAGAAATGGAATTGCTTACTTGGTGTTGTTATAATATGTTTATCCTTTGCAAGGAAATCTATTGATTTAGCAGGAGAAAAAAGGACTTTTTAGTGAATTTCAACCCACAATGAGTTCATGAGTTTAAATTCAATCACTGTTGAAATTTTATTTCTAAAATCAGAAATGTAATTTCTTTTTAACCTAAGAGTTGCTGAGAAAATGAAAAGTCAGTGATTGCAAAAGCATTTTTAAAATTAAATAATGTACAGATACACAAACTCATGAACATTGTTAATTAGGTGTTTTTTATGGTAACTTCAAGTCCACAATTTGGTCTTTTTCAGATTCGTAGTGTTGAAGAGGCACCAAGATAAATCCTCAAGCAAATATTAGCAAGGAAAGAGAAATATCACATGCTCTAATGAGTTTTAATCTTGTACCAGGCTATCTCTAATTGATCTTACTATTAGGAGAAAATCTCTTCTTTAATAATCCCTTCAAGAATCTTACTAAATATGAGAATATACACTTCGTATAAGCTTTTCAAGTGTGTGGATTATGCAGTTTTAATGAGCAACTTTCCTCTGTGTTTCCCTTCTGATTTTTCTAGATATTTAACACTTCTCTACAGTTAACCAGATTTCTGACAATGTGCAGACAGCTGCTTTGTTTAGCATCTTTTAATTGGTAGATCACCTATATCATTTATTTTTGTACAAGCATATTCATGCAAGTATAGCTATTCCCTTTGGACAAAAGGTTTGTAAGGATTATTTGGGAAATAACAAACACAATTATATTGATTTATCATTTTTCTTTATTGGGTTAGGATTTGAATTTCTTAACAAAACACACAGGCACATAGATGGAAAAATAGTTGCAAATTAATCTAATGTTTAAAAAAGATATAAGGAAATGCATAACAAAATTCATATACTCATTATTTTGGGAAGTAAATGAAGCAAGGATAAAAGAAAGACATTAAATCATACAAGCTGGGAAATGGGAGGCATTAGGAAGTAAAAAACTGCCTATTGAAAAATTTCATTTTGAATGCAAGGTGTACTATTCAATTTTGGGTTGACTTTAGCTACTTTTCTCATGCCTTGATCTCAGTATATGATGTGGATTGGTTGGAAAAAATATAAGGAAACTTGAAAATCAACAATAAATAAAGAACTGGTTTTCCTGCTAGGGAGTTAAAAGTGGGGGGGGGGGAAGTAGTTTAACATGATTTATTTGTAACTTTTATAGGCAAGAAATAAAGGAAAAACAACCTGATTTTTATTTTATATAATAAAGCAAATTGATCAGTAGAGAGATCAGGATTGTGTGGTGAGTCTTTTTTCTGTGTGTTTGTGGAAAAGTTAGACACAGAACTACTGACTAAGGTCTTGTTCTATTATGTTTTGCCTTCTAGGGCATCTTAGATTTCCTTTGTCATTGAAGTAACTAGATTGAGAAGTGCTTGGCTAGACTGTTTTACCTGAATGCATTCAGAGACATATATTGTCTCTGAATACAATCAACTGTCATCGAAAAATAATTTTTCAGATTAAATGGATAGATGACTGAGAGGAATTATTCATTTCAGTCATTCATCATTGGTCTATGTTTCCCCTAAAGAAAAATATAAGTCTCTTAAAGAATGCAATTTGTACTTAACCAATTCTGCTTTTAAACTTGAATATGAGGTCATTTTAACCTCTGATAACTAGTGCATAAGCTGAAAAGGTATATTCCCACTTCATTGAACTCCTTTTTGGTGATAAGCTAATTTAAAGTAACATAATTTACATACTTGTTCAACATAAGCACCTTACTAATGCAATCTCTAGATATAAACACCTAAACTTCTATAATTAGATACAAATTATTTGTCTATTCAATAAAAGTAATTTTCCCCTTCATTACACAATAACTGTCTGTCAACTAAATGTAGTATGGCTTAATACATTTCTAAAATATTAATGTACCTAACATTTTCCTGCTTTGGTGATATGACTATGGAACATGAAGGATCTGAATCTTATATCACTTAGGAGTAGGTGAAACCTATATTACTTGGAGAATAAATGGAAGATGTATACTATGTAGCTAACCCTTTGCAGTCATTAATTTCTACAATGGAAATAAAGAAATAAGAGGAGTAGAGCATGTGAAAGGGTAGCAAGTTAAAATGATTCATAAAGCATAATTTTATTTTCCTAACAAAAACTTAATTGAATTATATTCTGCTTACTTAACCTGACATCAGCAATTACATAAATATCATTTTCTTCACATTCTTTAATTAAGCATGGCCAAGATTTTTTAAAGGCTGATTCAAAGAACACAGATAATTTTTAGTCAGATAGAAAGAAAGTATGCCCATCCTAGAATTGTTCTTTCATTATTTTGTTTTTATCATATGCCCACCTTTTAGATGAGATTATAAATTGGACCACAGTTGGCCATGTGAGGAAAAGTTACCACTTATTTTACCAGCATCTCCTCAGTAAGTTCTATGGTGAGTAGAGCATGAGAAAGAGTAGCCAGTTCTTTCTTTTGGCTTATTGGCACAATATCTTACAATAAAATATTTTTCTATAGACTTCCTTTTGGGAAGTTGTGCAGTGCCTCTCACTAGATTCTTTAAAAAAATACTTATATTATACTTAATAATATAACTTTATTATAAACTGGTAGTAAAATTCTGGAAAAACTTCCTATTATTTAGGTGCTTCTCCTTTTCCCTCTGGAAACAAGAATTGTTATTGCAAATAGTTTATTTTTACAGAAAGCCTGCAAGGACAAATCATGTTAGTGACAATGAAAATATTGACAATGTCTATCTATTTATCTATCTATCTATCTATCTATCTATCATCCACTTATTTACACACCAATCAGTCACCTATCTATATTGATGACATTCACTAAAAGCAAGAAGTTGCTACTTCTTCCGATTTCATAAATTATTCATGAGATAACCACTTATAAAAATTTGGAGGTATTCTGCCATCCTGCTAGTAAGGACATAATAAAATGTCCTTATTGTCTGTAAATTCTATCTAAAATTATTCTCGTTAAAAACACCCAGTGCGACAAAACTGCCCAGGACATCACTGGCCACTAACTCTCTCTGCCTGCTGGCTAGAGAACAACTTGGCTATGTATAGAATAAATAGTTGTATGAGTCTCTAGCCTGAAAAAGTTGTAAAGTTAGAGAATAGGTTAAAGAATGTAATGATAGGAGAATACAAATGGATCTTATAAAAATATTCACATTCAGCATTCTTTTTTTATATGTAATACAATTTTCATGTAATATTTCATTTTATTTTCTCAGCATTAATAAAAGAGTGTTGTATTGAGTAACATCTTACCATAGCAAAATAATCAAGAGTTAATCATTTATAATTTATTTCTCACTCCTGTGAAGGATGGAAACTTCAAGATCAAGTCGCTGGAAAGTTTGCTCTCTGGTGAAGATTTAGTGTCCAACTTCAAGGGGCACCATGGATGCTGCATCCTCCAAGAAGAAGAGGATAAATTTGCTGTGAAAACCAATTTTATTGTGGCATATATCTATTCATGAGGTCTGAGCCCTCATGACCAAAATACCTCCTCTTTGTTTCCACCTCCCAACACTATAATATCTGTGATTAAGTTTACAATCCATGAATTTTGGGATCAATGAACATTAAAATCATAGCTGGTAGTGTGCTATGATTTTAATATAGTATAGAAAATTATGAAATTTGATCTTTAATTTTTATGTTTTATAATT